>NW_017306733.1:356905-366941 GCF_000935625.1 Nanorana parkeri
GGGGGGGGTGGACTGTGGAGTCATTAAGAGGATTCGGCCGTTCCATCCTATCAACTGTGTTCATCTACGACCAGAACAAATCTATCATTTGTATCCTCTTACCTAGACCAACATACTGTGAAAACGTGTTTGCAATCTGCGCCCCTTTTATATTTCTTTCGCATTACAAAGTCCATTATCCACTTATGAAAACTGGCAAAATACTGAGCCAGCTAGCTAAATGAGCGTTTTATGAATGTCTTAATAGGATTCCGTGCCTGAACATCATGTCTGCCTGCAAATACCTAGAATTACAATTGTGTTATGAAATTCAGTTACAAAATATGCTTATTTGTCTCTCTTAGAGCGTCTCTTGCGCTGATGTCAGTCACATTTCCTGTCATCCAAACAGCAGCTTTAAATAGACTTTGTCATGATGGATATATGGGACTTAATTTTGCTGATCCCATCATTGGGAGCTGTGAGTTCCTGAGCTGTCAATCTCCAGTTTTTGCTACTTTGTTATTCGGTGACTAAAAACAAGTACATTTTATCTTTGTCTTGCTGCTGGAGATTTTTCTTCACTTCCTGTTAGGTGAAACCGTTGTCACCGGCACAGGTAAAGGAAGTGGAGATGCCTCCACCATGCTCGTGTTTTACAGAGGAGTCTTAAGAGCGGTCTGTAACTTTGGTTGGCGAGCTCTACAAGTCATGATGAATAAGAATAGTAGAATGAGACCTGAGAACAAACGGGTTACATTTCTTGTCCGTTACATTTTTAGGCACAACTATAAGATATAATCGGATTAACACGTTCATTATCACTGAGCTGTTACCAGACACAGGCTGAGAGCATTGAAGGATGATGGGATATGCAGTTTTATTTTCAAATCCAGGTTATTGGATTGATGACCACAATCTTCTATGCAGGTTTCCAGTATAAAGATTGTTCCACTGCAGTCACAGAAGCAGATTTGAGGTCAGACATTGTATTAAGATTCTCTGTTTTCCCAGCTTTAGGGGCACTTTCCTGTTACAGTTGTGCCTGATCTTTAGGTCAGCAGACACCAGAGGTAAACCCAGTGCACTCGGTAATCAGCACTCACAGCTTCCTCTGCATTGCAGGTCTGTATAATGACATGTATGCTAAGGGGTGTGGCTGCTACTCAGCTATGCCAGCACAGAGCTTTGCAGAGGGCAGGAAGAGAAAAGGGTACATTAAGGCATTTCTCTTAACAGGGAACCAGTGTTGCGGTTCTGTTCATACCGAATGGCACTGCAATGCAACACTTGTTTCATGTGGTTAAATTCGTGCATTGTACCACACAATACTGCAACCCAATGGTGTAAACAGGCCCTAATTCTTTTAATTCCCCTGCCCCTGACCCTTCTGTCTTATCAGATGAGTTGAATGAGGGTGTCTGACATAGATGCCTTAATCTGCAACTCCCCAGCACAATATAGTAGTATAAATGGAGCCTCCTGAAAACCAAGTGGGCTTTTCTCTCTCTCATGATGGTGATGCTGGGAACCCATAGACTGTCATTGCCTCTCCTAAGGACTTGACCACTTCGAGAGAGCCACCCAGACACTTCTAGAGAGCCACCCAGACACTTCTAGTGAGCCACCCAGACACTTCTAGTGAGCCACCCAGACACTTCTAGTGAGCCACCCACACACTTCTAGTGAGCCACCCAGACACTTCTAGTGAGCCAGCCAGACACTTCTAGTGAGCCAGCCAGACACTTCTAGAGAGCCACCCAGACACTTCTAGAGAGCCACCCAGACACTTCTAGAGAGCCATCCAGACACTTCTAGTGAGCCACCCAGACACTTCTAGAGAGCCACCCAGACACTTCTAGTGAGCCAGCCAGACACTTCTAGTGTGCCACCCACACACTTCTAGAGAACCACTCATACATTTCAAGAGGCCCTCATAGACACTTCTAGAGAGCAGAAGTTCATGTCACTCTGCAGCAGCACCTCTCCAGTCCTCCATTTACTTGATGAGATGACTACTTTTTTGAGGGAGGGGGAAGTGGTGCTTTCTTTGGCATAGATGGATGCTGCTGTCTGTGGTATGGAGAGGTGGAGGTGACTTGCTTTCCGACCATCTCTCTGTCTTAGTGACATACTTTGCACGCTTCAGTTTTTACCTCTCAGCGGGGCCCTGATTAAATAAAAACCCCAGTAACACCCCCTGGGTGCCAGCATGATGTATGAAAACAAAACAAGACACCCCTCCAGTGCCTTTGGGAAAATGATGCGATTATGGGTGTCTTGGGGCAGCATAGAATGTTCAAGTAATTCACTTTCCTCTGCGATTGAAAAAAAAAGCCTAATTTTGAAAATCTTCCCATTAAAAAAAGAACACTCTCTTCTCCATAGTTCAGCTTTGTTACGGAATGTTAAGAAATTATTCACGGCATCTTCTTCTGTATCTTGAGCTGGAGGAGAGCGCTGAATCTGGTCCAGTACAGGAAATTTAAACAAGAGTGTGTACCCGTAATACTTCAGTAAGTTAGGATAGCTGTTTACTAGCTTTCCAGATACATTTCCCAGAATCGAATGGAAAAGTCTGTGCTCGGCTTCAACATTTGTGAGCAGTAGAGGGCAGCAGATGGTAAATGAACTGTGCACGGGCCAGGGCTGTAATATATCGCTGTCCTGTGCTGTCACAATTTAAATGCAGTGCAGTTGTATTGCAAGCTGTCAGTGCTCAGGAGCATTCCTAACCCTCCCCCAAAAAATTGCTTGCTAATTAAAAGCGTGTTCATTCTCCCTTCAACTCTTTCACATTTCATTTTTTACTTTGCAACTTTTTTTTTTGCAGTAAATATCACATTTGTGCTATGGTAATGACCCGCCCATTGTCAGGGGGGGCAACCTGCAATATGTATGTATATGTCTGGTGAATACAAAGATCTGTTGTACAAAGGAGCTGTAGGTTACACTGATTTTAATAGAGGTGTACTATCTGTCAGCAAGCAGAGAGGGGGGGTGGGGGTGGTCCCTACACGTGGGGACGCTGAGTGTGATCCTCCTGGCTTCCGGGTTCAATAACAAACTGGGCAGGCTTGTCTGTAGATGCAGAAACATTGGATGCTCTGGTGACTCCGTGACATCAGAACAACCTCATCTATGCCTTTCCACCTCTGAAACTTCCTCCTCCAGGATAGAGATGGAGGGTATTCCAGTGATCCTCATCGTTCCAAATTGGTTCAGGCGGTGGACCCCTCAGCCATTGTGATCTTATTCCATTAGCTAGAAAATAACATCACCAGCACTCCAAAGGATAATAAAGCAATAGTCCATTTATTGGCACATTGCCATTCAAATGCAAGCGCTTTCGGGGCCTCAGAGGGTCCCCTTCATCAGGCTCATCCTCATCAGGCTCACCTTGTCATCTGAGCCTGATGAAGGGGACCCTCTGAGGCCCCGAAAGTGCTTGCATTTAAATGGCAATGTGCCAATAAATGGACTATTGCTTGATTATCCTTTGGAGTGCTGGTGACGTTATTTTCTATCTGATATTTTCACTGTGCCATCCGTGGCCACTACAAGCACCCACCCGTCCGTACGGGTCTTTTTGATACTTCGGTAAGGAGTGCAGCAAGATCTTTTGATTTCTTATTCCATTAGCCTCCCATTCATTGATTAAGAATGTTGTACACTGTGTCTCACGTGGCTCCTCCTGTGCAACCACCTGTGGCTCCAACGGATGTAAATCTGTTTTTGTTGGCACATCAAAAAACACCTTTTGAGCCTATCAGGGTATTCCTCTTTCCACTGTCGGTCACAAGGTTGTGTTGCTTGTTGCTTATAACCTCTGCAAGGAGTGTGTCTGAGCTGGTAGCCTTGTCCTGTAAAGAACCCTTTTTGGTCTTACACAAGGATAAGGTGGTGCTTAGGTCTAGAGCAGGGGTCTCAAAGTACTAGACCACGAACCGTTACCTTGCGGCCCACAGCTGGCTGACAAGTCAGGCACACAACAATCACCCTCCCTGGACGCCCCCATGGGAGAAGAAAATTTGCCCAGTGGCCCCCAAGTGAATTTGAGTTCCTCCTTCCTTCCTAAGGTGGTTTCGGCCTTTCACCTCAAGGACACTGTTCTTCCGTCTCTCTGTCCAGCTCCGGGAAAAATACCTGTAATAAATAATCTGAATCCCATGTCCCTTAGTGACCAAGAAAGAAAATAGGATTTTTGTGCTTACCGTAACATTTATTTATGGAACTAATGTATCTAACTAGATGAGCTCTGAAGAGTTTGATCTGTAATGTTCCCACCAAAGCCAACCAAACACTCACCATGGGACCCGTTTGGGTAGAAGCCAGTTATCTTAAAACAAAATGTTTTGGAATGTTAAAGGGAATCAGCTAAAATTCAGAAGGAACATACAAACTCTCTACGGATACATACTTTGGTTGGATTTGGACCAGAGGATTTCATTGTTCATGTTCTACTAAAACTCATAAACGACTATCCAGCACACATTTAGGAATAGGTGTATATTTGTTTATGTGTTCCCCTTTAATTCCTGAACGGCTATACTTCCGGGCCAGATGGGAGTAAATCTGAAGGGCAGGTCCGTGCTCACTGCACATCTGCTTTGAATAATCAAGAGGGAAACAAACAGGATTTTTAGAAAGAGAAAAAAAAAAAAAAAGTAAATGAGAAAGTAAACAGTGTACAGCTGTAGATGCCGCATTTGTACCTTTGTTTTGAGAAAAGGGAAACAGATAATTTAGTATCATTTATAAGCTGATTGTATTTTTACAAGGCTCCTTCATTGTTAATCACTGAATAAGTAATACCTGATTATACCCCGTAGTATCCAAACTCCCGCTGACCTGTCTGGGTCCCCGGATAAAAGAACACTATTATAGTAGATAGCTGGCTGACTGGACCGGAGATAACAAATCACAGAATTTTACATTTGTTATATGCTTCTGAAACAATCTTTAAATCGGAGCTATGGGAAAGTGCTGACCTCATTCTACAAACTAATCAAAGTGGCGGTGGGGGGGTTGTCTTATCACTAATTTCAGCCATCAGTTTATAGGACTGCAAAGGGGTTGTGTGCAATGGGAGCCTTTAGCTAATAACTGAGCAGCCACAGATAGGCAAAACGTTTGTAGATACCTGACCATCACACCAATGTGAGCTTGTTGGACATCCCATTCCTAAACCATGGCCATTAATTTAGAGTTCCCCCCCCCCCCCCAGCACTGACCATCACACCTCTATGAGCTTATTGGACATCCCATTCCAAAGCCGTGGGTATTAGGATGGAGTTGGAGCTTATTTTTTGGCTATAATGGCCATTTTTCTGGAAAGGCTGATGTTGGATGGTAAGACCTGACTTACCATTGGCATTTCAGTTCATCCCAAAGGTTTTCAGTAGGGTTGAGGTCGGGGCACTGTGCAGGACACTCGAGTTCCTCCACCACTCTGGTCACACTATGTCTTTATGGAGCAGGCTTTGTACACAGGGGACAGTCATGGTGGAATAGAGAAGGGCCTTCACCAAACTGGTCACACCATGTCTTTATGGAGCTGGCTTTGTATACACGGGACAGTCATGGTGGAACAGAAAAGGGCCTTCACCAAACTGGTCACACCGTGTCTATGGAGCTGGCATTGTACACAGGGGACAGTCATGGTGGAACAGAAAAGGGTCTTCACCAAACTGTGACCACAAGGCTGGAAGAGCCCAATTGTCTACAATGTCTTTGTATGATGGAGTATTAGACACCTGGACTCCATTTAGAAGGGGGTTCACATACTTTTGGCCATATAGTGAACATACAATCAATCTGGTAATTTCACACATTGACAATCTTCTGGATAATATGGGAGATTAAAAAAAAGAAAGTTGACGATAACTTCACATTATCTGCCAACTATTTTATTATTGAATAACATTTTCCATCCAGCCCAAATGAAAGCTGAGCTGGTTAAGTGGGAAAGTCTGACAGTCCAAACAGATGAAATGTGTCTGTAAATTCAATCTAAAAATGACCTTTCTTTGACAGTAATTGGCACCTGTACGGTGGATCTTTCTGATGCACAACAGGCTTTATGAACTTATATTGTTATTAAAGACTCAAATGTAAGGTCAGCCATGAGAATAATGGAGTTTGGAGTCTGTTCTTATGTGCACCTCCCACTTAATAAAGCGTTTAATCCTTCCTCGGCTGTCGCAGTCAGGCCGTGGGGTGCAGACCGTGGCAGCGACCTGAAGCTGTCATAAAACACACAGTTCTCGGCTTTGTATAATGGTTTTTTGTTTTTTTTAACCTAATACCTTAATGTATTCACTTAAAGTACACGTAAACCCAACGACTGGAATCTCATATAAGTAAAATATTTGTTATGTTATAGGGAACATCTCGGAATGTTAACTAAGCTGTACCCTGAAAGATTACCTTTTGTCCGAGATTGCTCTTACAAAATAACAGTGTGCTTCCTGGTGTGTGCTATATGTACCTCATCCTGGTGTGTGCGTGTGCTAAATGTACCTCTTCCTGGTGTGCGCGTGTGCTAAATGTACCTCTTCCTGGTGTGCGCGTGTGCTAAATGTACCTCTTCCTGGTGTGCGCGTGTGCTAAATGTATCTCTTCCTGGTGTGCACCTGTGCTAAATGTACCTCTTCCTGGTGTGCACGTGTGCTAAATGTATCTCTTCCTGGTGTGTGCGTGTGCTAAATGTATCTCTTCCTGGTGTGCGCGTGTGCTAAATGTATCTCTTCCTGGTGTGCTAAATGTACCTCATCCTGGTGTGTGCGTGTGCTAAATGTATCTCTTCCTGGTGTGTGCTATATGTACCTCTTCCTGGTGTGCACGTGTGCTAAATGTATCTCTTCCTGGTGTGCGCGTGTGCTAAATGTATCTCTTCCTGGTGTGTGCTATATATACCTCTTCCTGGTGTGTGCGTGTGCTAAATGTACCTCTTCCTGGTGTGCGCGTGTGCTAAATGTACCTCTTCCTGGTGTGTGCGCTTGTGCTAAATGTACACATACCTGTATGAATTGCTGTCTTGTTATATCTACCCGGAGTTCAGCATTAATCCATAAAGAATATAATTGCTCATGAAATGAGGATCTTCTGTCCTAAGCCTGGGCCTGATAACCTTTGTGAGCCAGCATACTTTGCTGGTACTTATAGTTCCTCATCAGAAGGAGCGGTTCCCTTTAAGAACATTCGGGCCTGTCAGTCTATATCTGGACGGAGCGCTGTGTCAAATGAGACGCGCCATCGCCAACATATGGCTGAACTTTCCCTCCACATACGATGGAATGTTCGTGTTTAGAAAACTAATCTCTTTTGATCAATTAAAAATGCTGTCAGTGCTGCAGCCCCGCGCCAAGCTTTCTGCTGCGACTCCCCGATACATTTATGCAAACCGTCATCCTTTCAAATGAGCGTTTATTAATATAGCTCAAAAAAAAAAACCTATAAAGGGGGTAAAGAAGCTCATGTCAGCAAGTGGCGTTGATTTAAGGCAGAGTTTTTGGTCCTCGCATTCTTTGAGTATGAGCCGGACCGCGAAGAAAAACAAATCGCTTTCTGTGCAGAGGAAAAGCAAAGATAAGTGTTGGGCCGGGACCTTGTCTGGTCTCCGCAGCATCAGGAATTCCCGATTGTAAATGGAATACACAGAGCAAGTACATCGAATGTTCATTCGTTTCCTTCCCACCGCTCCGATTTATAAGCCGACACCTTCAGAGGTCATTCTTATTACATCCCCACTCTATATAAACCAGTTCATTCCCCAATATATGTATCATCTCCACTAGCACTATTCACATCCGTCTCTGTACAGAGGAGCTTACACTCTAATGTCCCCTCCCCCCACAGTCACATCAGTCTCTGTACAGAGGAGCTTACACTCTAATGTCCCCTCCCCCCTCACAGTCACATCAGTCTCTGCACAGAGGAGCTTACACTCTAATGTCCCCCCCCCCCACAGTCACATCAGTCTCTGTACAGAGGAGCTTACACTCTAATGTCCCCTCCCCCGTCACACACTATTATTATGTTTCAGGAGCCGGATGTCTGTGAAGATAAGGCCTGTTGGGGGGCCATCAAGTCTCAGTCAAGTGCGGCTTTGACATGAATGAATATGATGTGGTCCAGAGTTTGCTGTGTGGAAGTTGCATTGATAAGAATGTTATTATGCAGAATGTGGTTTCCATTATCCAGCTTTCCTCTAGAGCAGCTCTGCATCCCCATTCCATTATATACATAAGGGGTATTGCTAATTCAATGATGTATTCCCATTAGAGTTATTAGGCAGGGGTTCTACAGTCTAATAAACTAAGACCACACAGGGACTCATACACACACATGCACCCACTACACACACACTCAAAGGTTGAACTTGATGGACCTGTGTCTTTATTCAACCTCCAATACTAAGTAACTACGTAATATCAGTCAGGATGTGGAATAGGAAGGGAAGGGTTCTCTACTGTAAGTGGCAGATTTGGAAGGTGTTCTTTACTGTAAGGGAGGATAAGCTGCAGAACCAAAACACTAAATATGTTGTGGAAGTCTTTCTTGTGGGCGGATTCTCTGGGGACTTTCTGGTAATCGATTCATGATTTACAGTTACAATGGACACAGTAAATATTGTTTATCGGAAGATATTCAGGATTTCCTTACAATATGAGGTGATACAACCAGAGTGTGGGAGTCACTTTTTTTTCCTTCTGGAACTCAATATTTTCCCACGGTGGGGGGTGGGGGTGTTGTGTCTGCTGGAGTGGAACCCAATAGCAGGGAACAGTACCAGAATACAAGTCCAGGATAAAGGTACTAAGAGGAAAGTCCAAAATTTGTCGGTCAAGGCAGGCAGCACGTATGATAAACAGGAAGTCAGGCCAGAGGTCGAGAGCCAGGAGAACCAAATAGCGGGGAAGGATGACAGGAAGAGGAGAACGGGAAGTAACGCTTCGTAGCTGCACTGGGAATGTCAGAATAACTCAGCAACACGTGTTGGCTCTGGCTGGAATTTAAGCCCAGCAGGTACCAGAAACGCCCCCAGGCAACGGGGAAGCTGCAGACCCCTGGGAACCAATGGGATAGCGAGAAGAGGGTGTGAGAGCAAGGCCCTCCCTACTGATGATCAGCACCTGAAGTGACTAATAGGTCACGGCAACGTCATGCGTGCGTGCACCCGCAACCCAGCCGCCACTGGGCACTAGACCACCCCAGGAAGGACTCCAAAATCTACATTGTGCCCACTGGCACCCAGGAAAGGGGCACCCCTGGTCCCACAACAATATCCAATCTCTGGGCTCTCTGTATCCCCAGTCATTGCAGGAACGATGGTCTCTTGGTGTGATACAATGGCCACATTTCTTTCTTTATGGCCCATGATGAGCATTTGCTCGTAGATGAGTCCCAGCGATTGCAGCCAATGTACATCTTCCAGCTGGTCTCTCACACCGTGGATTACTGATGTGTGCTGTAGGGCGCGTGCAGATGTGATGACATCCCCGCTGCTGCTGACAGACTCTTCCACTCATGGATGTAATGCGTATCACAAATGCGCCGTGTAGTGAACTGCAGACAGGCCGTGGCAGCGGGGGCCCACAGCGGTCATTATAGCTCTTTCCAACCTATTAAACGGCTTTGTTTGCCTACGGTCCCCGCTGAAGAACCTGAGTAGTTCACCATCCTCGGGGTTGGCGTGTTTGACGAGCTGTCACTGCGTCTCACTCCCGGTATTATGCTTTTGCTGTCAGACGCTTTTCAGGCCTGTCGGCTGCTCTTCCGCCCGCTGGCCCAGCTTTGCACCTCACCTGCGCTCCTGCCCTCCTCCTCCCAGAGAAACAACATATCATTCAGGAGGTCCCCGCGGACCCCCTCGAAATTTCATCCCTCTGTCATGTCAGGCGGCTCTTAGAAGCTTCCCAGCAATGCGACGGCGGCTTGTGAGGTGCAGAAATACATCGCCACCGTTCACAGAGGATGACGGCACAACTGCTGACTGCGGGAAAACCATCCGGAAGGCTCTAAGAAAGCTTCTTTTTATTTTCCCCTTCAGCTT
>NW_017306733.1:367015-368911 GCF_000935625.1 Nanorana parkeri
AAAATTTTGCAGAGGAGTTTTCACATTAAGAAAACTTAAATACATTTTTATCCTTCAGCTGTTATTAATGTTATTGTTTCATTTGTTTTGGACGTTTGACGGATTCATCACATGTGTAAAAATGACCTGTTTTTAGATATATTCAGTATTGAATATAGGTATTTATTCCCTCTGACAGAGATCTCAGTACTCAATGCCTTAATCCGCTTTTGTCTCCAGATGGATGAAACCATCTTTGTTCAGGCATCATTCAGGGTCACCATCTACTTCCTGGACTGAGATGCCGACTCGGAGATGACACAGTCATGTAAATCCCGGTGTCTGTGCTGTTCTTGGCTGTGTTCACAAATGGCTGGTACAGTTCAGCCCCCTGCTGCATCCTCTTACCTTGTGCTCCAAATTGCAATGTTGCAGTCTGATCACTGGGGGAGGGGAGACTGAGGAAATGATTCCTCCTGTCTGCAGCAGAATGATCACTGGGGGAGGGGAGACTGAGGGAATGGTTCCTCCTGCCTGTACAGGTCTGCTCTATACACTGGGTATGGCACGGGTCTGCTCTATACACCGGGTATGGCACAGGTCTGCTCTATACACTGGGTATGGCACCGGTCTGCTCTATACACCGGGTATGGCACCGGTCTGCTCTATACACCGGGTATGGCACCAGTCTGCTCTATACACCGGGTATGGCACCGGTCTGCTCTATACACCGGGTATGGCACCAGTCTGCTCTATACACTGGGTATGGCACCGGTCTGCTCTGTACTCGGTCATTTGCTGGATTTGATGTTCACCTGGTGCAGTCAGATTATTAAAGATCGGGATGGGAAGTTCCCCCGTTTCCTAATCTCTGATGTCCCTGACTGAAGCTGACGTAAATCCTTTTTAATGATCATATCTTCACAGATCACATTGGGTTGTTTTTTTTCATTTATTATTTCTTTTTCATTTAGTTGCTGTCATCACCCATTTTATTGACAGCGGGGCGATGTCAGAGACATTCTGCAGAAGAAAATCCAGACGCGAGGCTATTATGTTTCCAGAATGTGTATGAGTATCGCTTACTGTCAGGTTTGGGTTTTTTTCTCTCTGAAGTTTGGGAGTTGGGGGGGGCAGACCGAGTTACACAGACGCCGTGTGATTTTATAATACGGGACGTGTTTTGTGTTATACTGTCTGTACACATATCTGTATTTTGACCAATGTGATGGATTCACCTGCCTTCCGGTGCACATGCATGTATGCTGTCTGTCTGGATTGCGTTTCCAGTGACACATGGTGTGTAATCCTCTCTGTCATACATCCCATGTAGATGCAGATTGGGGAAGGTGCTGACATTCCCGGCTCTACTCAAGGATGCAGCCTGGGAAGATCTCGGAGATCTGTCTCTTACGCCTCATGTCACACATTGCTCTGCGCAGACAAGTGTGCTTCTGTGACATGTATCACTGTGTAATTGTACAACTTCACATAGAACATAGGAGAGTCCAGGAAGACTTTTAACCAGTTGACATCCGCGGTGTTAAACCCCCTTCCCATCCAGGCCATTTTTCAGTATTCAGCGCTGCGGTACTTTGACTGACATTTATTCCGTCATGCAGCGCTGTACTGAAATTAATTTTATACCCTTTTTTGAGGACAGATAGAGCTTTCATTTGGTGGTATTTATTCACCACTGGGGGTTTTTATTTTTTTACTATATTAAGGAAAAATCACCGAAATAAAAAAAAAAAACAGTTTCCCCTATATTAAATGATAAAACATTTATTATTACCCAATTTTTTGGTAAAATATAAAAGACGGGGTCACGTCGGGTAAAAAGACACTAAACATGTCAAGCCTTAAAATTGCGTGCGCGCGCGAAACCTCAAAAAACGATAATACCCAAAATTGGCC
>NW_017306733.1:369055-382693 GCF_000935625.1 Nanorana parkeri
ACCCGCCGATCGCCTATATGTGAAACACCCGGTAACGGGTGTGTGCATTTGGCGGGTCTTTTCTGCCCGTGCGTGCCCGCTAGGGGGCGCGCGCGAGCAGAAAAAAATTGCCGTCTGGAGACGGCAACCCGCAGATGCTGCAGTGCCGTCCGTCCGTTTTTTTACTACGGGCGGACGGCAAGAGGTCAAGTAGGCAATGCACATAGCAGTTATTATCCATTGGTTATAATGCCATGGAAGGAAAAATACGAGCCACGTGCAGTTATTTACATTGGATATATTTGGATATATATGTTGATCCCTACACTGGCTTCCAATAGACCAAAGGATAAAATTCAAAATATTAACCACTTACAAAGCCATCCACAACTCCGCCCCCGGATATATCTCAAACCTTATCTCAAAGTATCACCCTAACCTTCCCCTCTCTTACAAAGACCTCCTGCTTTCCAGCTCCCTCGTCAACTCCTCCCATGCTCGCCTCCAGGACTTCTCTAGAGTCTCTCCCATCCTCTGGAACTCTTTACCCCAACCTGTCCATCTATCTCCCACTCTGACTGTCTTTAGGCGATCGCTTAAGACTCATTTCTTTAGGGAAGCCGATCCCACCTCAACCTAAGCACTGAACTATCCCTTTCTCAAACAATTCATCTGCACACAGCTCCCTCCTCATGTATCACTGGCCCCTCCTTCCTCGATCGTAAGCCCTCAGGGGCGGGGCCCTCCTCACCATCTTGTCTTGAATTGTATTGTGATTGTAATGTCTTCCTTATATTGTACAGCGCTGCGCACACTGTTGGTGCTATATAAATCCTGTATAATAATAATATCATTGAGGTGATCTGACAACATGAGGCAAAATGTTTGCTTGTAGACTCAGCAACTAGCTCGCACATGCTTGCACTGTGGGACATTATGGCGGCATCTGTGGTCGACTTTATGATAGGGCAGATGGTGGCATGCAGACACTGGGTGGTGCGGAATATTCATCTAGAATTTCAGTTTAAAAGGATCTTTCATAGTACAGGTGCATGTAATGCTTCCTTTTCTCAGATAGAGTGATCCAAGCTGAAAGCTGGCCAGTGGTCCTGATCCAGGATCTGGTGACTCTACAGAAAAGTGGTGTCCAAAGATTCACCTCAATGAAGTCTTTAGTGTTAGGATGCTGTAGGTTCTTCATTAATTTCCATGCATGTAGGTCCATCCAGTCTGCCTGTCTACCTCCCCTGTCATTATTGAATGTCAACCATTCCTAATAGGTCCACTAGCTGCCTGCAGTTGTACTTTAAGCAGTCACGAGGCAGAGACATAGCCACCCTGATCTTGTCAGTATCCAGTGGATGTTGCAATGGGTTTAGGGAGGCATGCACAGATCCCTCATAGCACGCACATTTTATATATCAAAAGGCTTTGTACTTCAGGAGCACACACCGTGTCCACTGCCTGCTGCCAGGATGAAACCTACTTCAGCAACTCGGAGGTACTTCAAGCATGCAGAAACATAGTACATCCGCACACAGATCTTTGTCCGTACTAAAATCTCTTTCACTTTATTACACAAACATGACAGTGCAAACAGACAAGCTCCCATTGCACATAGCAACGTTTTGGACCATGTCTAGCCCTCTATCAAGCTAGGAGCAAACTGCATGGTTGTTATGGAAATTCACTTGGTTCAACGCACAAATCCATGTCGCATTAAGCTGCGCCAAACACAAAGAATTTCCCCCGTTGTACTACGCTCTCTTGTGCAAGGACTGGAAGTATCCCTTTTGAGTCATGTAGAGTTAGGACACAGGAGACAGATGTTGCTTGCTTGATAATCCCATGCTTAGAGACCCAGAGCACAGGTATGTTTATTGTTTTATACCTGCCCAACAGGAAGTGATGTCAGACAGGAAGGGATGTCTCAAACAGCGAGACAGGAAGTGATAGCAAACCAGCACATGATTTCAACAACCAGCAAACCAGGAAGTGGTTCAGACAGGAAGTGAACAGGAGCCAGCTAACAAAACACATTAGTAGAATAATCACATGTAGTAGAATAATCTATTACCACCGGAGTGAGACTATGATTCTCATGCGTGCCTATTATCTCTAGCGGTTGATCAGACTCGCCAGGGACAATAAACGCACGTTCCTTTCATATACTGCGTTCCAAACAAATGTATCCACGCAAGCCAATAAATCCATGCATTGCACGGGGGGCCCCAGCCGGCGTCCATACATTCGCCAAGAAGACACTGCTCCGCCGCGCATAAAATATCTACTCCAATGGCTTAACCCCCAACGCCTATTTAAACCGAGACACTGAGAGACTAATGACAAAATATTACAATACACTAAAACCACATCCTAATAAAATTTCCACAACAATGGTCCAAAGCATTGCAATGTGAAATGGGAACTTGTTTGTTTTGCAGTGCCTTGCATAATAAAGTGAAAGAGCCTTTACTATGGACGAAGCTGTGTGCGGATGTTCTATGATTTTATATATCAGTTTCTATCTGTCTCTGTGTCTTCTATAGGCCCTTAGTTTAAATGGAAGCCTAATATAAAAAGGGAAAAAAAGCAGATTCTGTTACCTGATACACTCGGATATCTTTTCATTAATGATGTGATTACAGTCCACTGAAACCTTACTGTTTACCCATGCTTGCATCACTTAAAGGAGAGCTCTGCTCCTCATTTTGTCTGGGCTCAATGAAAGCAGATATACTTACCTCATCCTCGGTCCTGCTGTGCAGCTAACTGGTCCCTCCAACCTCTTCTCCCCTGGGCTCCGGCGGTCTAAGGACTGCTGGCTTCATCACGTGTAATGGAGGTCCATTGACTCGCGTTAGATGTGAGGATGCTGAGGGACATTGCACAGCTGGACCAGAGGGTGAGATAGGAGAGTGCTGACCATCACGGGGACTGAGGATCAGGTGAGGATATTTGCTTTATTTTAGCATTGGAGAGAGTAGCCCCACTGGAAGAGTGAGTTTCTTAAATTCCCTCATTCCTTCTTTTAATACCTTTTGTTGTGATTTCCTATTTAAAAGGCTTTTATGTCCAATGATCATGGCCTCTGTATGAGGATTCCAGTCTTCTGAATTGAACTCCCTGTTGTAGTTTCTCTTTTAAAGTAAAGATTGCCGTACAAATAACATTGTTGTCATCATACAGCCGAGAGGCTCTCCTTGTTAGTTTGCACAGTGGCTCACAGATGTCATCACACGGGACCGGAGGGAGTTTGGGCTTTCCACATTTGACATCACACACATGTCCAACATACCAGAACAACGTTCTCTGCTCTGCCAACCCCTGAGAAAACGGAGGAGGGATGTAACATCCCTCTGTTTGGCACTACCCGATGGTAGGAATTAAACCACATCGCCCACACACAAGCCTTGGAATAGAAGGCAGCTGTGTTAACATCAAAGGGCCTGCATTATACTTTGTGCCTGGTGTGCCATGACGTGTCCACCTATCCTTTTATCGGTCTTCACTGGAAACCACAAGCATGTAGCATTAAATGACAAGGCCCATGTGCGGCATTGTGAGAATGATGTGCCCAGGAGTTGCTAATCCATCTGTTACTGTGGACTAGTCTGGAAGAATGAGTGAAGTTAGCACCGTTATTAACCACATATCAGCGCACAGCTGATATTCAGGAACCTGGAGGAGCCAATCAATTCTAAAGCAAAGCTGGGTGGTTTATGTGAACATTGCGCCAGATAAAATAAAGTCTACTTTCTGATTCATGGTATTTATATCTTGTGACATATTTTGCGCACACCAGACCGGCCTAGACTGTTTAAAAATCAGAAGTATTAACAGAGCTGTTGTGATGGATGAAGTGAGACTCAAAGCTGGATTCTGACATAGTGCGAACGTTCGGTCTACTGGAGAGCCTGGTGGAGGGGAGCAGCTGCTACATTTAACGCATCGATCCCTCTTTCCGTAAAACGGTTTCTGCTGCGAGATCTCGGAATCTGGATCGGAGCCTCCTAAAATCATTGTGTGGCTTGCCAACAGAAACACCTCTGGACATCGATAATGAATCCCAATTCAGGGAAACGCTTGTGTTGATGGGCAGATGCAGCTTGCTTTCAGATGCATTTGAGATGCTTCTGACTTCCATCCGAGTTCCTTCTCAAGAGCAGTTGACCACGCTCTGATCTGCATTTGACCTTTGAAGCTGCATCAAACTGCTTCAAGCTTTTCATTGTCTTGCATGGGGAGAAGAGCGATTCTGACATGAACAAAAGCCGGTGTACATATGCCTTTGGTGCATACAGGTGGATATTTGCTAGACTTGTGCGCCGTCAAAAAAATCGTTCTGTTTCGTTTCGGAATATCCGTTATTTCGTAATTCGTAACTGAACTGAAATACGAATTTTCGTTAGTGGCGGTTATATTTTCGTAACTTTACGAACATTCGTTATGATGAAGACTAACGGAATATCACTATTATAGCGGAACCAGCAAACTGCAAGTGGAAGATGTCCAGTCATTGAGTTTGATGTAAAAACCCCTTTCAGTCTACAGAATATACACGCACTGAGTAGCTGCTGAGGGTCAGATTTACAACTTATCTGCAATAACTGTGGAATGGAATGCCCCAAATACTTCATATGTAAAACCCCTAGGAAGGAGCATAGCACTGCAGTATTAATCAGTCAGTGGTGACTGCAGATCTGACATGCAGGTGCTCGCAGTCCTGGAAATGTCGTATAAATTATTCTGCAACGTATCGCGGTATCTTGATTTTCTATGCGAAGATTCCTGTGAGATTTAGTGTCTCTTTTCTGTAATATATTAAACATCTTTGATCTTACATATCAGATTGCTATCTTTCCCTTCATACCACAGGGTTGTTCTCCATTGCTGGAACATAGTATGGCCACACACCAGCTTAGAGGTCAGCATCCATTCCCAGGGCTTTGCACTCCAGCTGTGGTGGAACTATAAGGCATTGCAAGACTACAGCCACGGGCATGATATAGATTCAGAACAGCAAGCCGAGGATGCCTACCCCTGACCTGGACTGTCTCAATGGGCACATAAGTGGATCTCTACAGGCTGTTCATAGAAGGCTGCACTGTATGATGACCCATCCACGTTGTGCCACTACAAAGTTACATTTAGGTGATTAGATTGAACCATGCATGTATCTGTAGTGGTGAAAAGATACCGCCATCTGTAGAGGTCAGACGCTCCGCCTCCTCAGGCTCTGACTTCTTTTCAAATATTAATTTTGCTTTTCTTTTAAAACCCTTAAACTGGTTCATTTGTATTTTTAATTTAACTACCACAACAGGCCCAAAAACCTCTCCATTCTGCAATATATGAGATACTCGTTATGGCATTTGTCATACAATTTTCCTTTTTGGCTTTTACGTTTTATATGAAGTATATTTTTTCACCTGCGCTTTAACTTATGAGACTTTAACTTATGAGATTTAAACTTTGTTCTGAAATTTTTATTGGACTTTTACAAGGGAAAAAAAAACTACTTTTCACTGCTACATAGTTACAAACAGTTTAGAAACTTATGGAAATAAAAAAAAGACCTTTTTTTCCGATTATGCATTTAAAATACTCAATGTGCTATATTACTGGAGGTTTTATACATGAAGTATTTGGGGAACTTCATCCCGGAGTCGTAGTGGATAAGCTGCAGATCTGAAGGTGAGATAGACCCGAAACCATGATAACATCCATTTATTAGTTAAACGGTGAATCATGTGACCTCAGCTGTTTACATAAAGCAGGCAGATATAGTCATCAGGCCAAGTTGTTGGTAGACCAAATATTAAAGTGGGAGGGGAAATCTCAGCAACAAATATTACAACCATGGAATATGTGTTGGTGCAGGACATGGTGGCTGTGGACTCCTAGGAGCTCCTGACTGAGGACTTCCTTCTATTGAGTCTATATTAAATGGTACAACCATCATCTGTGATTAGCAGTTTTGCGGGTAAAAACCTCTTAATGAGTGAGGATCGGGGGGTAGGCAGAGTGGTTTAATATGATTGGTCCTCAGCTACTCCAATACCCACTCTTTACAATTGCGGCATAGAGAAGGTCATGTCAGATTGCAGTCATAGGCTACAGCAGCAAAAGTCTGCACCAAATGTGTCTACAGTTGGGACAAGTTCACCAAACTGGAAGACTTAATATTGGAAAACTCTGCTTGCTCTGGTGAATCTTGATTTCTGCGTCAACCTGCAGATGGAGGGTGTGTTTGATGTACACAGGCTTATTCCTTTGCACAGTGTGTGCCACTGTCGGCACCATTTCGGTTAACATCCCTCGATCAGCTGATCAAAAAAGCTGGCCGGAATTTTTCTTGTGCCATAGGAGCCGGCAGCCAATGAGCTGCCCGCTCTTCTCGGGTATTTTGACTGTGGCCGCCGGCAAAGTACAAAGCACGCAGCGGGATTCCTCGATGGACACACTCCTAAGGTGTTGATGGAGGAATCTGCTCTATTTTTCTCATTCAGCCCGCGGGTTGAAAGAGAAAAATAGACCAGTGTATGGCCAACTTAAGTCCTAGGATTATGAGCCATTACTAATAAATTATATCTAAACCCCCAAAAATGTCATATATTGCAACTTCACAGTCCTTAGATGTGGTGGCTGCATTAGTTTTACTTTATTTTCACTTGGGGATTTGGATAGTAACACACTTCCTGTCTTAGGGTGGCAACATTCACTCCTGCACTGGATTTGTGCAGGAGCAACGTAGCCACCTTTGAACAGCAGCATTGTCACCTGGTGGGGAGGGTGGTGCTAGATGGACCAGTAGATTCAGATGGACTTGACATAAGTGACGAAGCAATTAAAACTGAACTCCAGCTAATGCTTTATAAGCAATTACAGAAACTTTTTTTTTTTCTTTTTGGGATAAAGATTTTGACTTAATAAGCACTCCTGTCAGTGGTAAATGGTTTATCTTTTCCTAGATGGACAGCTTGGTCTGTTAAAGGAAGTTGGAAAGTAACAGACTTACTGGCGGGATCACCAGGTAATGAACTATGCCACATGGCAGGGACTCGGAACAAAACAAGATGGCTGTGTTACTCCTAGTGACAGACTGTATCACATACATCATGTTCCATTTTTTTCCCCAGAGTTCCACTTTAATTTATATTGCTGGAGTCTGAATATTTGGCAGCCGCAGTAGAATCAGATCGGAATGGGAGACTGATATCCAGGCTGCATTTTTATGCTTGCAATAAGCCAAGTGGTCGTATTTTACAGATTGAGAAGGGAAACAGTGACATGTTTTGGCTGCCGGTGGGGCGTGTTTGGCTGACCTACCCTGCCCACCTCTCCCTTCTAGTATAATGTTTCAGAGAATATTCTTCTGTATATTTACACAAGCCTCTCTCACGCATTCTTTCTGTTGTAGTGTCTATCAACTCCGTTCAAAGTTATCCAATTAGTTCTCAAAATGGGGAAATGACAGCAGTGCAATTAAAGGCACCCTCCCATCAAAAACCTTAAGATGTGTACAGGAAGCACGCCCAGGTTCCTCAGTACTCCATGTTTTTTTATCAGGATATTGCTGTAGGTCTCCTTGCTCCCTCTTGTCAGTATTCTGGGAACCCCCGCTAGTGATGCAGGAGAGAATCCCCAAACACACCAGGTGCAGGTTCCTCGCTGTCTCTTGCCAGTATTCTGGGAACCCCGGCTAGTGATGCAGGAGAGAATCCCCAAACACACCAGGTGCAGGTTCCTTGCTCCCTCTTGCCAGTATTCTGGGAACCCCGGCTAGTGATGCAGGAGAGAATCCCCAAACACACCAGGTTCAGGTTCCTCGCTCCCTCTTGCCAGTATTCTGGGAACCCCGGCTAGTGATGCAGGAGAGAATCCCCAAACACACCAGGTGCAGGTTCCTCGCTCCCTCTTGCCAGTATTCTGGGAACCCCGGCTAGGGATGCAGGAGAGAATCCCCAAACACACCAGGTGCAGGTTCCTCGCTCCCTCTTGCCAGTATTCTGGGAACCCCGGCTAGGGATGCAGGAGAGAATCCCCAAACACACCAGGTGCAGGTTCCTCGCTCCCTCTTGCCAGTATTCTGGGAACCCCGGCTAGGGATGCAGGAGAGAATCCCCAAACACACCAGGTGCAGGTTCCTCGCTCCCTCTTGCCAGTATTCTGGGAACCCCGGCTAGGGATGCAGGAGAGAATCCCCAAACACACCAGGTGCAGGTTCCTCGCTCCCTCTTGCCAGTATTCTGGGAACCCCGGCTAGGGATGCAGGAGAGAATCCCCAAACACACCAGGTGCAGGTTCCTCGCTCCCTCTTGCCAGTATTCTGGGAACCCCGGCTAGGGATGCAGGAGAGAATCCCCAAACACACCAGGTGCAGGTTCCTCGCTCCCTCTTGCCAGTATTCTGGGAACCCCGGCTAGGGATGCAGGAGAGAATCCCCAAACACACCAGGTGCAGGTTCCTCGCTCCCTCTTGCCAGTATTCTGGGAACCCCGGCTAGGGATGCAGGAGAGAATCCCCAAACACACCAGGTGCAGGTTCCTCGCTCCCTCTTGCCAGTATTCTGGGAACCCCGGCTAGGGATGCAGGAGAGAATCCCCAAACACACCAGGTGCAGGTTCCTCGCTCCCTCTTGCCAGTATTCTGGGAACCCCGGCTAGGGATGCAGGAGAGAATCCCCAAACACACCAGGTGCAGGTTCCTCGCTCCCTCTTGCCAGTATTCTGGGAACCCCGGCTAGGGATGCAGGAGAGAATCCCCAAACACACCAGGTGCAGGTTCCTCGCTCCCTCTTGCCAGTATTCTGGGAACCCCGGCTAGGGATGCAGGAGAGAATCCCCAAACACACCAGGTGCAGGTTCCTCGCTCCCTCTTGCCAGTATTCTGGGAACCCCGGCTAGGGATGCAGGAGAGAATCCCCAAACACACCAGGTGCAGGTTCCTCGCTCCCTCTTGCCAGTATTCTGGGAACCCCGGCTAGGGATGCAGGAGAGAATCCCCAAACACACCAGGTGCAGGTTCCTCGCTCCCTCTTGCCAGTATTCTGGGAACCCCGGCTAGGGATGCAGGAGAGAATCCCCAAACACACCAGGTGCAGGTTCCTCGCTCCCTCTTGCCAGTATTCTGGGAACCCCGGCTAGGGATGCAGGAGAGAATCCCCAAACACACCAGGTGCAGGTTCCTCGCTCCCTCTTGCCAGTATTCTGGGAACCCCGGCTAGGGATGCAGGAGAGAATCCCCAAACACACCAGGTGCAGGTTCCTCGCTCCCTCTTGCCAGTATTCTGGGAACCCCGGCTAGGGATGCAGGAGAGAATCCCCAAACACACCAGGTGCAGGTTCCTCGCTCCCTCTTGCCAGTATTCTGGGAACCCCGGCTAGGGATGCAGGAGAGAATCCCCAAACACACCAGGTGCAGGTTCCTCGCTCCCTCTTGCCAGTATTCTGGGAACCCCGGCTAGGGATGCAGGAGAGAATCCCCAAACACACCAGGTGCAGGTTCCTCGCTCCCTCTTGCCAGTATTCTGGGAACCCCGGCTAGGGATGCAGGAGAGAATCCCCAAACACACCAGGTGCAGGTTCCTCGCTCCCTCTTGCCAGTATTCTGGGAACCCCGGCTAGGGATGCAGGAGAGAATCCCCAAACACACCAGGTGCAGGTTCCTCGCTCCCTCTTGCCAGTATTCTGGGAACCCCGGCTAGGGATGCAGGAGAGAATCCCCAAACACACCAGGTGCAGGTTCCTCGCTCCCTCTTGCCAGTATTCTGGGAACCCCGGCTAGGGATGCAGGAGAGAATCCCCAAACACACCAGGTGCAGGTTCCTCGCTCCCTCTTGCCAGTATTCTGGGAACCCCGGCTAGGGATGCAGGAGAGAATCCCCAAACACACCAGGTGCAGGTTCCTCGCTCCCTCTTGCCAGTATTCTGGGAACCCCGGCTAGGGATGCAGGAGAGAATCCCCAAACACACCAGGTGCAGGTTCCTCGCTCCCTCTTGCCAGTATTCTGGGAACCCCGGCTAGGGATGCAGGAGAGAATCCCCAAACACACCAGGTGCAGGTTCCTCGCTCCCTCTTGCCAGTATTCTGGGAACCCCGGCTAGGGATGCAGGAGAGAATCCCCAAACACACCAGGTGCAGGTTCCTCGCTCCCTCTTGCCAGTATTCTGGGAACCCCGGCTAGGGATGCAGGAGAGAATCCCCAAACACACCAGGTGCAGGTTCCTCGCTCCCTCTTGCCAGTATTCTGGGAACCCCGGCTAGGGATGCAGGAGAGAATCCCCAAACACACCAGGTGCAGGTTCCTCGCTCCCTCTTGCCAGTATTCTGGGAACCCCGGCTAGGGATGCAGGAGAGAATCCCCAAACACACCAGGTGCAGGTTCCTCGCTCCCTCTTGCCAGTATTCTGGGAACCCCGGCTAGGGATGCAGGAGAGAATCCCCAAACACACCAGGTGCAGGTTCCTCGCTCCCTCTTGCCAGTATTCTGGGAACCCCGGCTAGGGATGCAGGAGAGAATCCCCAAACACACCAGGTGCAGGTTCCTCGCTCCCTCTTGCCAGTATTCTGGGAACCCCGGCTAGGGATGCAGGAGAGAATCCCCAAACACACCAGGTGCAGGTTCCTCGCTCCCTCTTGCCAGTATTCTGGGAACCCCCGCTAGTGATGCAGGAGAGAATCCCCAAACACACCAGGTTCAGGTTCCTCGCTCCCTCTTGCCAGTATTCTGGGAACCCCGGCTAGTGATGCAGGAGAGAATCCCCAAACACACCAGGTGGAGGTTCCTTGCTGTCTCTTGCCAGTATTCTGGGAACCCCGGCTAGTGATGCAGGAGAGAATCTTTGTAGAAAAAACAAAATCCTTTTACCTCTACATGATGGCTATAGAGAGAGACAATGTGGTGGGTTCAGTCACTTTGATGATGTGCGTTCATGCGGAGGACCCACAATGCGCCACCATATACGAGCCATGGACATCTATCTGGGTCATACATGCTAAACCTAAGGTCTCGTTCACACCTAGGCGTATTGCATATGTGCGTCTGTCGCGCATTTTTTTACAGCGATTCGCGGTAAAAAAGTCGCGCGACCATCGCGCGTTTCCGAAGGCTACTTGGCTGTAGCCCAATGGAAACGCGCAACAAAACGGCCCCAAGTAGTACCTGTACCTTTTCAGGCGTGGGCCGTTTTGTAGCGCGTTAGGGACAGGCGGAAACACGGCGAGGTGGGAACGAGACCATTGAATACAATGGGATTTATATTTTTGAGCGTTTTGTAGAGCGTTCGTCGAGCGTAGAACGCGGTACAAAACGTTCAGGTGTGAACGAGGGCTAAGACCTGGTAATGTTATTCAGAACTGTTCCTTGTATACAATGTATCTGCAGCTTTAACAACTGTTTCTAGAAATCCCTGGCCTCGGCTTCCACATTCGTAGACAGATTTCGCTTCATTATTATTATTGTTACAATAACTGGAGAGAGAGAGATAAGTCATTACAGAGTAATTTATAAGTATACAACGTCGTCTGCGAGTTGATTCTTCTCCAGATCACACGTTGTGAGACAGACACGCCGTCCGGCCGCTCCGTCCAGGGACTAATGATAACAGCAATCATCGCGCTGCATGGTGGGAAATGTTGGGGTGATAAAAAGATGAACTGGTTACGTGTCTACAGTTTTTCTTGCACATGTAATGAACAAATCTGACCCCATGTGCATTTGTCATGATGAACTATCAACATCAATTTTTTTGTTTCTAACAGGAAACATTAATACATTTTTCACAATAATGTTTACGTATCATTAAAGCCCCAAAAAAAGGTAAATCCTTCCTGATTGTTTTTAATGTCTGTGTGCCCTTTGAATGTGCATTAAAATGATCCCTTATACATCAAATACCTGTTGATCCTGCCAGTCAATCATCCTTCATCGGTGGTAACGATCAGGAGGCTCATGAAACCTCTGCGGTCTTTCCACCACAGTGAGCATGCTCCCCTTCTTGCACTTATTAAGCCATCTTCTGTCTCGGTTTACTGGGTATTCCTTGTCAGCACGGTTGGGGGTGGGGCATAGCCGGAACAGGTCACATGTCCTGTGATGTCACTTTAGGTCTTTCAGGCCTCTCCCCCCGGCCATGCAGATGCTTGACAGCTCCACTCCGCTCGGTCTGCCCGCCCTGGGGGAAGGTCCTGAAAGAGCTGAAGTGACATCACCAGGACATGTGACCTGCTCTGGCTTAGCCCCCAGCCAGGGCCATGCTGATGAGAAGAAAAAAGTCATGTGACCAAAAAATGAAAGCATAAAAAAAAGGAATTTATGCTGTTTTTTGGTAAAGTTGTTTCCTGTATAAATTAATTGGTGGTGGTACCAAGGCAAACTATCAGGGTTTAGAACCACTGCAATCAAATCCATCCATCCGTGTTATTTGAGTTTGCTATAATACATGTATTTATATCTTGTGTAGGTCAACCTCAGGGAGATAATTATCACCAATATATATATATTTCTGGTTTCAATCACATTACTCATATCTGGCTGCCAACACAGAAAGCTAACATTACAAAGCCAGTTCTTGCCTCAAAGTATTTTTTCCTTCTGATGCTGACCACACTGATTGTATATTCTGCTTATGTTGCACTTCTGCCGCCTCGTGAAATGCGTCTCTGAGCTGTCAGCTGGGATGATATCCGCAGGTACGTAGGATTTGTACTGCGGGCCCGGCAGCTGCACAGCAACCTGTAGCTCTTGATCATTGACTCGTGTGCGTCTGACCTTTCTAATGAAATTAGTCTTCTGGCTGTCAGCACTTCCCAAAGAGATGAGTGATCCTTCTATCTCCCGTAGAAATGATCACAAGCACCAGATACTTTTATCTTCTCCCCCCTTCACCATCCAGCGCAATAATAATCCGAGTGCACGGTCCACTCCACTCAACGAAAATAGCTCTGAAATCGATCTCATTCTCTGTTCCTGTATGTAGCCACTTTTCCTCCTCGGCAAGTCACAGCTGAGTCAGGAAAATAGATGACCTCAGCCGGGTTAGCCCCCCCATATCAAAATTTTTGAACAAAACATATGCAGTTGGTTAGATCTTTGTTAGATCAGGTTAGATCTCTGTTGTTTGCGTTAGATCTCACACAGAAATAGAGATATTAACAGTTATTTGCAGGGGGGGCTAACCCGTCATCAGCCCCCCCTTATCAAAAAATTGACCAAACAGTTAGCTATTTTGGAAGATATTTGTTAGATCCGGTATGATCAAGTGGATGGGTGGCTAGCTCCCCCATATAATGCCATCTAATATCTGTTAGATGGCATTATATGGGGGCCTTTTGGCTAAGATCAAGTGTAGTATCTGTTCTTATCATGAGGTAAATAGATGCCCACTGACACAATAGGAGAGCTACAGTATATATGGTGCATGAGGGGACTGACAACATTTTTCAGGTGTCATGTGACTCTCCCATTGCAAATAAAATAGAAGTGATAGTTGAGTGTGTATGGTGATGGTAATCAGCAGCATCTCATCCAAAATCATACCCTGACCATTAGAATAAACTGCTTGTATATAGTGGACCTTCACCCCCTTCTCTTTCTATATTTTTAAATATATATACATATATTTATTTTTTTACTAAATCAGCCCCTCCCCCCCC
>NW_017306733.1:382938-390168 GCF_000935625.1 Nanorana parkeri
TGGTTTCTTGTCTAATGAGAATAATGTAGCTGTGCTGCCCCACAGCCTCCTGAGATATTCAGGTCACACATCCCAGGAGGCCTCAGGATCATCTACCACACATTGCATAGCAGCATGTCATCAAACATCATCGAAACTAGACAATCTTGCTCACTCTTTGCATCCTCTAAAATTCCCCCCTGGCTGTCTGTGTTACACTTCTCCAGTTTCCAGTATTGTAAGTCAGCCCATGTGGTCAGATCAGTGCTGTGGTCCTCAGAAGGAGCATTGCGGTATCCAAGGGGGAGCTTGATCCACTCCCCGACTGAAACTTTCCTCATCATCACCGGTTTCCAAAAGCCATCTCACCGCCCTGTGTGGTCCGTCATCCATCTGTGTCAGACCTCCTCCACCTGCAGGGTGAATCAGTATTTGTAAAATGTAATGCATCCTTCACGCTTCTAATCTGCAGTTGCTGCTTATTGGAAAGAAGCAAGGAGGTTGAGGGTGCTGATGTCATAAGTGAAAAATCAGAGGCTTACTAGAAATGTTATTGTATATGTGTTTGGTCAAGAGGTGGAAATCCAGCTGCAGACGTCTACCTCGGGATGGCACCCTGGGAGAGCATGCAGTTAGCCCATATACGCGTGTTTACGCGCGCATACGCACGTTCATGCGTACAGCACATTAAAAATTCCATTACGAGTGATGCATTCTGGGATTGCATATACTGCACGCATATACGCTCATGTATACGCGCATAGACGCTCGTATATACGCAATATACAATTTTGCTTGCGTTGTGTGTGAATGAGGCCTTAAGGGTATAAGTCCCTGCTGGACTGCTGAACACACGTCTAGGCTTCTTATGTAGGAGGAGGCCCACTAAGATCACACAGCTCTTACTTGTGGGCTCATCGGTGCAGATGAAATGCCGTAAGAGCAGGCGGAATATGCAACTGGAATTAAAATACTGTAACTTTTTTATCCTTTTGTGGGTGCCACACTCGACCAAAAACACATTTAGCTCTATCCCCGCACACAGCAAAGACGGGCCTGGGGGAAAGCTCTGTGAAAGAACTGCAGAAGGACTCCATTGAGTGTCCTGTTTTCTTGTTGAGCCATGGAGTGATTGTAGACTCGGTGGCTGGGTCTCATCATTCAATGCGTAAGTTAAGATGAATTTATTCCCGGTAGGCAATTTGTTTTTTTTTTAAACGTTTATAACAACTCGCGTTAACGACTGCGACCATCTTGAAAACAAAAGTAAGCTATGTGATGATGGTTATCGCTCTCCGCCGCTCTCTTAGCAAAACATTTACTTATGCGCCGAGGATTTGCTCGAGGTGATCCCTAGGACTTCCGGAGCCGGGGCGGCTGTTCTGAAGGCCTTTTCACTTCTCCAACAAGTCGACTAGTTATGACGATTATTGAGTTATGTTGTCTCTTCTCCGCAGGGGGATTCGGCCACTCTAAAAACACCAAACCACAGGCATGTGGCCGGTCCTCCCCGGAGGACAATGGCATCCTTCTTTAAATTGTGTTTTTTTAATTATTTATTTCTGCACTGTGTGGGACGGAGAGCCAAATGACAAGTTTCTCCAGCACACCGAGCACCGAAACTGGAAAATATGAACTGACCACAAGACTGCGGTGCTTAGATGATTGCAGTCAGAAATAATGTATTTGCTTGAAAACAGTGAATGTGAGTGGATGACTCTGTTGCTTGCTGAGCCGCCAGCGGTAGCCAGTTGGGGATTTTACTGATAAGTTTGTACCGGTCATGGTTTAATGGAGGCTGTTGTTATTTGACAGACGTCTCAGATAACATTTTAGAACATATCAAACTTCTCCCTTAATTAGCAGGAGCATTTCTGTATTCCTCTAATTTTGTTCCAAGCTCAGCAGAATCCAGAACAGTCTCTAAATACTGGAGAGTAAATCAAAGGGGACAGAGTTCTCCACAGGGGTCATATACCTCATGAAGCAAACATTGGGTCCACACGTCTCATCAGATGAAGTCCTGTTGGGTCTCTTGTTTTGGATTTTTGGTCTTTTAATGCCCATAAAAAAGCAAAAAGTAGACCTATATATAGAGAGATATATGTAGATATATCTCTCTATATACAGGTGAAACTCGAATAATTAGAATATCCTGCAAAAGTAATTGCAGTAAGTGCTGCAAAAGGGGCCCAAACCAAGTACTGAGTACATATGCATGCTTGTACTTTTCAGAGGTCCGATATTGTTCTATGTACAATCCTTGTTTTATTGATTGCATGTAATAATCTACTTTTTTGAGGTTGTGGATTTGGGGTTCTTGGGGTTTTCATGAGCTGTAAGCCATAATCATCACAATGATGACAAATCACGGCTTGAACTATCTTGCTTTGCATGTAATGAGTCTCTCTCATATATTAGTTTCACCTTTTAAGTTGCATTAGTGAAATAAATGAACTTTGCACGATATTCTAATTATTCGAGTTTCACCTGTATAGATATATCTATATATGTAAATGAGGGCACACTTATCCCTGCTAGAAGGAACTCTGCAGTCAATTATGAAAACACATAATTTCAACACTTAGAAGACGGTCTCACTGCTGAGTAAGTGAGTGTCCTGTAGAGACGTCCATGTGGCGGCTTCTTTTCTGAACTGCCTAGAATCTTCAGCGACTGTGTTCCCTGGTTCCAGCACAGTCCTCCATAGAGAGGGAGGCTGCATGGCGCCTTATATGATAAGAGGCTGAAGTCCTACATAGGCACTGTGAAAAACCTGCATCTGATTATATTACGTCAGATAAAAGGTTAATTGGGATAGGTTTCTAACTTGCAGTAAACATTGCAGTGCAGTCAAGATAGGTTAAAAATCATTGTGCAATGAATAGAAATTCATCTTCCTTCATACTGCATCCTGTTTGCCAACTGTGAGGTCTGCAATGCCCAACCAAAAAAGTTGCATTTTTTGTGACTGGCACCATCCTGCATACAGTATAACTCAGGGGTACATTGAGCGGACACTATGCTCATTATCCCTCCCCGATAACAGGAATGAGTGTGGAGCTGTTGCTTGCCCACAAATCCACACACATGCAGTGTTCCCCTGGATGCTCATCATTCATCCCCTCATCACTTTTCTTGAGTGGATCCACACAGTGCGGCGTACTCCCATAGAGAAGGACAGGGGCTGCGTACTAATCACACGCAGCACCTGTCCTTCCCGGGAGCTGCCCGATACGGCCGTGCACGCAGCACGGAGCTGTACGTGCCGGCTGTTTATCGTGTGAATGAGGCCTTAGGTTTTACATACAGGTGAAACTCGAATAATTAGAATATCGTGCAAAAGTAATGGCAGTAAGTGCTGCAAAAGGGGCCCAAACCAAGTACTGAGTACATATGCATGCTTGTACTTTTCAGAGGTCCGATATTGTTCTATGTACAATCCTTGTTTTATTGATTGCATGTAATAATCTACTTTTTTGAGGTTGTGGATTTGGGGTTCTTGGGGTTTTCATGAGCTGTAAGCCATAATCATCACAATGATGACAAATCACGGCTTGAACTATCTTGCCTTGCATGTAATGAGTCTCTCTCATATATTAGTTTCACCTTTTAAGTTGCATTAGTGAAATAAATGAACTTTGCACGATATTCTAATTATTCGAGTTTCACCTGTACATCTTAAGGCACAGAATGAGGCTGCCGCCCCTCTCAGATTTAATATGAAGAGGCTGCTGAATGCAAATTCAATGAAATGCGGTAGGCCACTTTAGATCTAAGATGATAGCATTGTGCCCTCAGTGCATTTGTGGTTAATTTTGGTTTTTTGGAATCTTCTTGCCTGCAATTGTTCGTCAAGCTAGAGATCTTCCATCTTTCATTTCACAGGTGTGTTCTGACATTCACCAATGCAGACATGCAGGTAACCGACCTATCTCAATGCACTGAACTCTGCTCCAGACATATTTGGCTTTGTGTAAATATTTGAATTTCATAGACGTTTCTGTATGGAAGAGACGGGAGCCTCGGAGCTATTGTATGATGAGTGTGTAGGCCCGGTCTGCTGCAGATGAAGGCGGCGGTATAAATAAAAGTCGGAAAGGAATGTTGAAGTTGGATTGGTTTCATTGTCTTATCTCGGGGGTTTAATTAATGTTCCCCCCGTTTTACCAGAGCTCGGCCCGGCGGTGAGAAACATCAGTTCTGAAATTCCAGAACAGCGGCTGAGAGTGGCTGTGTGAAGTACACGCCATGACACTAATAATCATCCCATTCTGCCGTCTCACTCGTTTTACACAATCCTGCCCCGCAGCTTCGTCTGTGGCCTCTCAGAGGCTCAGAATATCCTTAATTGCATTAATTTCTGCGTGTTCTTCGTGTTCTGCTTTTAATTTGCAGCATTCCACTCTCACATCATTAAATATGGGACAATGGTTCTCTTTTTCCCATCACTTTGGGACAGGACATAGAGTGCAACCTAGAGTAGCTGAGTGAGTCATAAAGAAAGGAGGGAACGTGTTAGATAATTCCTCCGGATCGGCACAGTAATGCCTGGAACACAGCCAATGCATTGGGGTGCCATTAGTTTTGAACATCGCATCATCGCAGTGCACCGTAATGCATGTTTATATGAGCACACTGCAAACCACAGATGTTAGAAAAAAAGGTTCAGGTGTGGTACAGTGACCACTGCGGTACATGGGCATTTGCTAATGCAGTGTACAACGCACTGCAACAACGTGGATCCAGCCTTCAGATTCTGATGATTCATTTTTTTCTTTTGGTTGAACGCGATGGACATGCATCTTTTCTTCAACCTAAGTTAAAGGAGAACTACGAGGTGAGTGAAAATTACTCATTCTCATAGTTCGAGCCGACGTGCGACAATGAAACTGTCACGCGTCGGCTCAATAGATCGGGAAGTGAAGATGATCACTCACTTCTCGATCATCTCCCTGCGGAGAGCGGTGACTGTGAGTCACGGCTCCCTGCAGGGATTTCCCCGCTCCTCCAGCACTGACTGGCGGAACGGACAGGGGAGGCTACAGCTGGCTCTGCCTCTAGATAGGCAGAGCCAGCTGTCGCTCACACAGTTAGGTGGATCTCAACAGTAATGTCGGGATCCGTCCCGGCTGCGGTGGTCTTGATATACCGCAAGCTGTAGCCTGCTATATACTAGGCTTTGGGTCACGGGGGGACGCTAGTTTATGTCCTTCCGTGACCCTTAAGAGAACTATGGGAAAAAACACTGACCCCATAGTCCTCCTTTTAATAGGTCGTAAAGTATATATGTAAATGAAGAAGAGTCTGGGATAAGTCATGAAACATCTTCAACATCACAGAACGAGTCCAGTTGCATTTGACCAACTACTGCGAACGATACAACTATTCGTTCTGTAAATTCTCATCCTTTTCTACGTAGAAATCTGCGAATAAAACGTTTCTTCTGAGGAAAATAAATAACTTTAGAGAAATGAATAAGTCTAATTAAAAATATTTTGTAACATAATTAGTTTTAACAAGTTGTGATTTGTGTCTGAAGTGACATGTTTCCTGAGAGCCAGCACCCCCTCCCCCCCAGGACAACAGAGCACCTCCCTCTCTCCTCTATAACATAGTAAACACTCTGAAGTCCACAGAGACAGCTGGAAACAATGTAACTAGCAATGATGCAGCAGACAGCACAGGACGTTGACATTATTTCTGGCAGGATCAACAGGTATGTTTTTGCTCTTTTTAGTGATATTTTACCAGACCAAAATGGAGCAAATAAGTGAAGTTCATTGTTAGAAGTTACATACTCGTTAAATTATCCACTTCCGTTACCAGATGAAACTTTTTGGGCACATTGGCTCCTGATGTCTGTGAGGAGAGTTCAGCGTTGTGTCTTTTGATTTCGGAGCTCAGTTGGAGGAAGCCGCACGATGTACACTCCACCATAAAGCTTGTCCACACGTCGCCGTACAATACCGCTTCTTACTGGTCTGGTGATTCTGTGGTGTTGTCTCGCAGTGCAAAGCTTTGACTCATCAGTAAACAGAAATTGTGCAAGTAAAGCAAATTAACATGTGTATTCCTTTAGGAGAAAATGAGTGATCTCCGTACCGAATGCCAAATGAAATACCCACCATTGCAGCTCTTATTTTTTTCCCCCCTTAATAAGTAATCTGTCTAGCAGATTTTATTCATTAGATGGAAAAAACCTGAGAATGATCTGTGGCTTTAGGATTGCACAAGCACAGAGACTAATGCCGTCTGGCAAGACATCTCCGTGTGACACCATATGAAGAATAGTGGGAAATCTCCCCCTTCCCATGTGTGTGCGGGTCACAGACCACAATCCTGACCTCAATCCAATGGTCCTCTCAAGACTTCGGATGCTTCATATGGCCATATAAATACATCTCATTATCTCAAGAGGCCCTTACATGAAAAAAAAACACAAATATATTAAAACAAATTAATACAATTATTATAAACTTTTATTATTGTGAAAGTGTGACAGATATCCCATTGAAGGAACTAATTTAGCTTGAGTCTCAAGCTGGCCAAACACCATTAGATTTCTCTTGTTAAGCCGCGCAGTATGAATGAGACAAATCATTGGATTCCCCCATCAGCGCTTAACAGAGTTGAAGAAAGAATCTCCCCTGACGGCGGGACCTCCAGCTTCTTAATAACTAGACAGTGACCCCATCTGATTGGCTGCAGTCACTGGCCGACAATATTTTATTGGGGACTCCAGTAGTGAAAGTCCGCCACGGAAATTCCCAGTTCCACCAAATGACCATTACAATCATATAATCCAGTGAGCTCCTAACTTTAATGTTCAATCTGCTGTACTGAAATCTCAAGCCGCATTGTCAGCCCTACCCAGTCCTCCTCTGTGGACTACGAAAAATCTTCCCTTTAAGCAATGACAGTGAGGAGAAGCTGTTGACTCCTGATTTGGACTCCAGAACATGGAGGTGTGTGAGCAGCCTGGGGTGACAATACTACTCCTCCATAGTATGGTGATTGAGCATTAACAACGTAGGACAGGAAGTGTGTTACTGGCAGGATTACCACATGATAAGGGAGAAAAGAAATACAAAGAAAGCTAATGCGGCCACCACTTCAGACTTCTAAGGAGCAATACTAGGGCTGTGAAAATTAAAGATGAATTTCTCGATTAAGCGTTAAACTTTTTGATCGATTAAAATGATTTTGATCGCTAATGAAAACACTCACCCCCCCCCCCCCCCCGCGCTC
>NW_017306733.1:390187-392518 GCF_000935625.1 Nanorana parkeri
GAGGGGGGAGGAGTCTGGTGACGTTGATGTCCGTGACGTCACCGGACTCCTCCCCCCTTTGTTAGCCGATGGAGCCACTTGGGCCGGTGAGTTTGCCCAAGATACTTTCTGCACGAGCGCCAGCCAAGGCATTGGCCTATACACATACATCACAGCAATGAAGCAATGCTCCCACTCAAGCGGCGGCCATATTGAGTGGGGCACGTGAGATTAATGACGTGCTAGACTAGTGTGATTCTAGTTCATTTTATTACTTCATTGCTGTGCTGTATGTGCATAGGCCAATGTAGTTGGATCTGTATGTGCGTTATAATTAACACACTGACCCGCCGATTCATGGACAGCCCACTATCCCCCCCCCCGAACTGATCCGCCAATTCGTGGACAGATCTCCCATCCGATTCCCGACCTCTGTATAGTGCGCTCTCGCCGCCAGCACCACAACACAAAGCAGCAGCCGGTAGCTAGCACACGATCCCCGATGACAGGAGGAAGACTTCCGCGTCACGAGCAACGGTGCAACGCCGCTCTCAGCAAATCTGCCGCTCCAGGCAAATGCCTTGTTTGCCTCGCGGCAGATACGCCCCTGAGGGTGACACCTTATTTTGGGGCTTCCGGGAGAAAGTAGCTAAACCATAAAGTCACTCGCAGTGCGTTGCAAATAACAGTCAATCTCCTTGACTGACCGACTATCATGATGTCACATAAACCAAAGCGACGTTTCGGAAAACACAGCGGTCCCTTCTTCAGGCAATCAAAAAGCGTGGGAGAAAGTAGAGACACAACTACCAGAGATGTAAGCCACTTGTGGGTGATTTCTACCCTCCTGGTACCTCCCAAATATATTGCCAACGACCTGACCTTGAATCTTTTCAGCTTTAATGGTTTTATTCAGAATCATATAAGTTCAGTACAATGATAAAGAAAGGATTCCTATTCTAATCATGGTGAGATCCGAGGCTCTTCTGATAAACTTTGCTGTAGGGGCCCTCCATCATCTGCTCTGACCTTTGTTTTGCTTGTAAGCGTGTAGCAGTTTGTTACAGTGGTCGGTAACAGCTGGCGTTGGAAGATGAAATGTCTTTTTAGCTCCTACAATCTTTCACTCGGTTCGGGTCTAAATAAATGAGCTGACTTCACGGCTGTAATGGGCTCTAATGAATGGGGCATCCTGCCTATTTGTTTACATTGACACGTGGAAAGCAGCACGAGCCGTGTTTGGTGTCATTTCGGCAGATTTACCAACATTGGAGACATTAATGATCATTAATGGTCCTCTTATGACAGACCTGGATGGATATTCTTCTCACAATCACTTCAACATGGGAGTTTAAAAACTTCCATCAGGTCTGGGGGCATGACTGTAACTTAAACAATACATCCATCCCCGGCACATTGGATTAGGGGGGGGGGGGGGGGCAATAAATCAGGCAGCTATAATAATTTAGATGTAATGGATGCAACTTCTGAACGGCAACATGCAGTTTTAGCCTCTGTGCGTTGACATCTTCCTCGAGTTATTAATGTACCATAATGCACATCAGGGAAGCCTAATGATGTTTCCTAGTCCATCTCTAGCCATACAATGGTTTTAAATCCAACACTGTGACTGGCAGGGGACATTTGATGCTGCATTTGGTGGAAGATGGGCCTGAAAACTCCATGTGTCCGCTCTGCCTGTTCTGAATCTTGCTGTACTGAACATTGAATGCCCCATTTGGCTGTTCTACCAGTATTTATGTAATTCGCAGAGGTGAGAACATCTGCCCACACACTGACATTGTTTATCTTCTGCATGAAGGGGAAGCATTTTAATGTGACACTGAGGAGAATTTTCCGTACTGCAAGGCCAGGAAGTGCCATCGTGGCAATAATAGGCAAGTTCCGAGTGGCAGTAATTTGGACATGGGGCTGTGGCATTAAAAGGGTAGACATTTTGTTGGCTGTCTTAAAGCCGGAACCTTTACCCAAATCTTTAAAATAACAATAAACGCGCCTCTAGAAATGTTCAGAAATGACAATCTACAAACACACACGTCTAGATGATTGCCGGCTTTGTATTCTCTGCATAGCTTATTTCTCTTTTCTTTCCCAGTCTTCTGGCACTGGCCATGTTTACTAAGGGCATATTACTTGCTCTTCCTGGATTACTGGCATATGTGACTAGGACATGTGACCATGCTAGGGTTGCCACCTTTTCTTCCAGCGAAACCCGAACACTCTAGCGACGTACAGACGTTTTTTGGGGAGAATGAGTCGCAGCGTATTCATATGTAAATAGTGTCACCCATTCTTATGTAAATATCACAGTGGAGACTATTTTCAGTGGGG
>NW_017306733.1:392592-435013 GCF_000935625.1 Nanorana parkeri
GGGCAGTAGCTTCTCTATCTTAATTTTGATTGCCCCTGTCTGCCTGACATCTTGTGTCCGAGTTCCAGCTGCCAGCAAACCCGGACACAACATTCAAAACCCGGACTGTCCGTGTGAATCCTGGACAGGTGGCAACCCTAGACCATGCACATCATCTCAGGGGAGGAAAATGCCTTTCCCTGAGATCTCGTGAGATTACAGATGAGATTTCCCAGCAATGCTCTGCTGATGACAAGGCAATCCCAGTGTGCATTGCTTTGGCAAACTGAAGTCATTTTGCACTTTTAAAGCAGGAAGTGAATGTTCTGCAAGTGTAAGTATTTCACAATCACCTGACATGTCTATGTTATTATTAATCATCATACATAGAGGGACGCATGGGCAGAATTTGACTTTTGAGTGTAAAGGTTCCGCTTTAAAACTCTCCAGCGGTTCATATTAGGACAGTGTGATACAAACTTACTGTTGACATTGGGCCTGGAATCCATCTGAGACCACAGGGGACAAATATCCATAAACAAGTTGTTTAGAAGGATCATAAAAGTGTATTTTTGAAGGGTTAATTCTGCGTCGTGGGGATCGGATTTCAGCATTGTTCAGTGTTTGCTTTCTTTGCAGCAGAGAGACGGCGGTCCTCTGTGAAAATGTCCCACACAGCAGCAGTTCCGTGTCACTGTTCGGACTTCAGATAAGTTACACTGAGAAACGGGCCAGACACAGTAAGTGGAGCAGAAATAACCCCATTACTCACAATCGCCATGGGAAACCCCCTGGAACATATGGACCTTCTGATGAGTAAATAAAAAAACATTTCCAGGGCACATCAAAGGAAGTCCAGGGAACAACAAGTAGACGTTCCCCATGTGTTTGTCCACTTGCCAATCATTCTCACTCCTCACAAGTTCTCTGCTCAGCCGACTCTTCAGACAGACTTCCCACACACAGACCGTGTAACATGGAAGCTACAACCATAGTCACAGCAGCAAATCTGCGCCGACTGTCCCTCGGGTATTGGGGTAATAAATGTTCACAAATCGGGAAGATACCACGGTGCTGATAGGGAGACCTCAATTACTGAACACTTCCGAGATCAAAACTAAAGCCGGGATCTCAGCTGGATTTATCTGCAAATATATATGGAAGCCGCACACTGTATTCAAGGTGTTTCTGTAAATATAGTGACCACAGAAAGCACATCAAATCCATCATATAATTGTTTGATGAAGGTACGTTGTAAATCAAAACCAGAAATGTGATATATTTGCAGCTTACTGGTCCTTAGATGTGGTGGCCGGGATTTCTCCTTTTGTTTATAAGCAGTGATCCTATCAGTAACACACTAACAACACTCAGCACATCTATGAGGAGCATCTTTGTCACGCTAACAGAGAAAGTGTTGCAGAACTACATACGAGGGAGCATGAAGCCTGTTCCATGGCCAATTAGAAATGTGTCCCGTGTCATTACACGGCACCTGACTTCCTAAATGGCCAGTTTCCCGACCTACCAGGAAGCCGGCTCCATGCTCCCTCGTCACAAGCATGGAGCCGGTTTTCCGGCTAATCAGGAAGCCGGGCAGCGTGTAATGGCTCGCTGCCCGACTTCCTGATATCGAGAGCTCAAGTATCGGGCTGGGTATCGGAGCATTTGCGCGAGTACGAGTCATTGATACTAGTATCGGTATCAGTGCATCCCTACCTTCAATTCATTTGTTGCCAGCAGAGAATTCTCGGCCTTTTTATTTGAAATTACTTTTTTCACTCCTTATTGCACAAAACTAGAAGAGAAGGATTTTCAGAGTGACGACGGAGTCCGCATATTCCATCTTTAATGCATAAAAGAGAAAAACCAGCAGGACCAAAACTGTTGTATTTTTCAAACAGAAGACATAAGAATAGATAATATAATGCTAATATTCACGCGGCATGGAGGCGAAGAAGACCTGCATTGTGCCGGCGTTTCCTGCTTTTGGGGGGGGAACAAAAGTTTAAAAAAAATTTGATTGAAGATGTGTGTACGAACCCGAAGACTTTGTTCCAATAATAAAGGAAATATATTTACTGTGCTACTTGGTTCAGACTGCATGCAGGGCGCAGCTGGTCCCCTCTGTACTATTAATACTGACGTTTATTTATACCCCCTTGAAACAATTATTGTGCCCGACAAAAGCCTTACAGAATCTGTCTGCAGTCTTAATCATTGTGTTTGTCTTGGATGGAATTCTTCAAAGAGCTTACTCAGAACATTTGCTTGTTTACCTCGGGTTGCCAAAAAAGCTTGAAACTTTGGCTCGTCTCTCCGAGTTATAATTAAGCTCTGCAACTTTCACATTTTTTTCCAGAACTCGGTGCAGGATTTCTCCGACAAGTAAAAAGCCTCAGTATTTTATATAGGCCTTCTGAAAATGAGCTTCGAGATCTATTGCCGGGGCTCGTTATTTGTGGAACTGCCGATAAAGAGATTGGATAGATGCTGGCAGGACTCTCCGCTGTAAATGTAATAGAGGCTTCAGAGGCCGGTCTGTTGGTTTTATTTATTCTCAGCAGTCTCTGGCCAGTCGTTTCAATGTTTTATGTCAACAGTTGTTTTTTTCTAGACACTCGTTGATATGTGTAAAAGTGTCTATAGGAAGATTCCACTTTGAACTGCCTAGGAAATTACAAATTGAGATACCGGTCAGCTGCCAATTCATTGTTTTATGAATACACTTCTCAATTAAAAAGAGTTAACAACCAATTAAATACCCAGACTCCATCTGTTACACTTGGGTGCCCCTTCTGCCCAAAGCTTCATTTTTGTCGGGCTCCCGCCAAATCGGGTTCCTATAGCTCCGGATGATCCAAATCACACCCCAACAAGCATCAAGCACAATCACCTGCATGGGGACAGAAGTATTCCCTGCAAGCAAGGCAATCAAATTCTCTGGTTGCCTGATATCTCTACTGGGACGTCCTGCAACCACATCCATGAGAGGATCAAATCTTAAATATTGGCCTTACATACAATACTCAACCATCTCTTGTACTATAAATCACTACAACTAGTCGGATCTATCCTTAGACTTTTCTCCTCCCATTTATCTGGAGTTTTTCTCTCCTTCATACGCACAGTCAAGGCTGTTCTTCATTTTTATTTACGAGATCCATAATGATATATTGTAGAACAAAGCTCAACAACCTGCAGCTATATTCCCGCTATAGGACATTAGTAATCTTGCAGTAAATGAGAAAACAAAATCCTTCTATGCTAGAAACATACAGATTGAAACAGATGTCTAATGTAGCGACCATTTCCATTAATAGTTGTATAATTCAAACATCACTAAAGAGGCGTTTTGATCACTGTAAGGAAAATGAATGATTAATCTGGACAGAAAATCTTATGAATCAAACTAAATGGATCTTTCTTCTTGTTGTGTTGGAAGATTGTTATAACAAAACATCTAAGAATGGCCCTGCGAGCCCAGAAATCCAGAATATTCAATTATATCTATTCCACATTCTGCTCATCTGTATTGATATCAATACCAATACTGAGGTGTGGGAAAAGACTGCCCAATGCTCAGCTTTACCTGAAGAAGTTAAAATGTCATTAGTTGAACTCAGGTTTTCCGGTGGGCTGATGAAGATGTTTCAGGGTGTATGTAGTCATCTTTAGCGGCCTAAATGTATTCAGCTCAATCATCCAATAACAATGGACAAGACTGGAGGTTTCCTTTAACCAGTTGACATCCGCGGTGTTAAACCCCCTTCCCATCTAGGCCATTAAACCCCTAAAGTCACCAGTGGACCCCAAAAGAAGCTGATGAGGCAGAGATCTGCTTCATCAGCTTCTTCTCTCTGGCAATAGCAGCCAGATGACTGACAGGTGAATGCGGAAGTGATGTAATACACATCACTTCTGCATTCACAGCCCGGACGGAGATCAGCAAGGAGCTGATCTCCCGTCCTCCTCCTCCTGACGCCCTCCGAGCCGGTCCCAGCGATTCAAGGTGAGGGGTCAGGGGGGGACAAAAAAAAACCCGGGGGGGGGGGGTTTTGACGCAAACCCCCCGGGTGTTCGCATTGGACGGGTCTTTTCTGCCCGTGCGTGCCCGCTAGGGGGCGCGCGCGAGCAGAAAAAAAATGCCGTCTGGCGACGGCAACCCGCCAATGCAGCAGTGCCGTCCGTCCGTTTTTCTACTACGGGCGGACGGCAAGAGGTTAATGACAGTAGCACAATAAAACCTTCTTAAAGCAGAAGGCATTGACCTGTCTCATTCCACCACCAAATCGAAGAGCATCACTCCTCATAATAATTGCTTTACACCCCATTGAGCAGAGGCGCATCCAGAACTGCTGGTGCATAGTGCAGATACAGCCTAATATTATAGAGCCATTTATTCCAAACTGCATCAATGCAGAGTATGGAAACCATGGCTTCTACAGAGTAGGGTTCCGGACCCAACAGAACCGTTTATCCATATGGTTAGGGTCAGAAGGGACTAAAGCAATCACTGTACTGAGACAATGGAAGTCTGATTATGAGTCATTCACCTTATTAGCATTTTGGGCTATCTGAACATCCACAAAACCCCTCCCCCCCCCCAAACAAAATGCTACAGGATCCTGCCAAAGTGTGCACCTGCCATCTAAGGCCAAGCTGTCGGTTTAGAATAACAGTAAAGCACAATCACTTTTAAACATTGCACCCCCATCATACATACATATTAAAAGTACAGAAACATTTACCAAGTTCTCCTTAGGACGGTCTGTGGTGTGAGAACCTAGCTGGGCCATGTTTGTGCATCTACTGTTGACTGGTGTTGCCCAAGATGAGGCGAGGTGCTACTAATATCTCTTACACTATCCTCATATTTTCCATTTATGGCAGATATTCTATTCACATCCACTCTTTTATCTGGTGAATCCAGTAAGGAAGGGCTGTCATGAAGGATAGTCGGGCACATGTAGGGTAGTGGTAGCTCCTTCTCGAGGAATCCTGTATGACGGCACTCAAAAAAAGTGCCTTCAAATAATACACATGGATTTGTTTAGTTATCCCTTTACCTTTGGAAATCACTGAGGGTGGACTAAGGCCCTTTCAATTCTCCATTTCCTGTCCCAGTTGGTAGGAAGGGACATGCTTTTGAGGTGGTGCCGTTGTCCCAAAAAGTAAATTAGTGAGAATAGCATTTGTTTCCATTATGCTGGTGGAGTGTGCTGAGCTCATGTCTGTGTATGTGTTTCTAACACTTAACATTTTAATGTAGGTCACTCTTGCAGCCAATGCCAGAAGGCACTACAAACTTGGCTCCGCGTACGCTTTGCTGTAGAAAATTACCCAATTAGATACATTTCAGGGTTATTTGTTCCCCACTATGTTACTGGAGGCCAGATATCACATTAATGAACCAGCACAGTTTAGAAGAGTGACGTTCGAGGAATTTTCAGCTCATGCGTTCTTATTAGTTGTAACTTAGTGGTTACTAATTGTACGGACAAAAGCTTTCTGCTGATAACGGTCGTCTGTTCAAAGCTTTTGACCTTCTCGGCTGTCTGAAGTGATGGAATTCTATGACTTTCTTTTCCCAAAAATCTCTGATTTTCCCCAGAAAGCATGCAATTAGCTGGATGTGTAAGTGATACAATGACCCCAGATGAAAACTCTGGCAACTTTTCTAAAGCTGGATTTTAACTTTTTTTTAAATTTTAATAGAACTTTCTCCATTCACCATCTTGACGACTCATAGCAAGAGATTTCACTGTCTGTCAATTCAGCAAATGATGGTAGATAATTCTACTGGCCCTACCCTACCACCCTTCTTCTGGTCCTCCTGGTACAGATCATCTGAAGATGCAGAGTGTACTTGCTGTTTTCTGTGGTAGTTCCCTGGCAGCTAACTCCAGATTGAGAACCTAAGAGCCACTCTTCCCATAGGGCTTAGCAAAGAAGTTGGTGTCCCGGCGAAGAACTGACCGGAAACATCTCCATGTTATACTTTTTACAGCTGGACCCAGAGCAGCAAATGCTTGTCTTTCCAGCATGAGGACCTTCTAGTTCAGACTGCATCTCTAGGTCCACCAGGCAATTTTCAGAATTACTTTTTGGAGAGAGAGTTTTCCCTACAGTTGATCTATCCTCTCTGCAGATGCATTAAAGTGTATGTCCATCCAAAACGTTTTTCTTTTTAGCTTTTAACAACGTGGGGCAGGTTAGAGCCCATGTTGGGAGTTTTTACTGCTCTGCAGGGCTTTGTTAGAGATTTCCCTTGATTTACAAATCACTATGATAGTTTCACCAGACAGGAAGTGAGGGGTAGATTCTGTAACCGGAGCCCTGGATAGCAGTAAAAACCCAGCACTGGTTCTAATCTGCTAGGGGACTAACATAGAAAACACCAAGTATACTCACAACCTGTATCAGGAAGACCATAAGAAGGGTGGTAGGGCAGGGCCAGTAGAATTCTCTACTATCCATTGCTAAATTGACAGACAGAAGAATCTAATCCTTCCACATTCAATCTAAATCTGAAGAAAAAAAACGTTTTGGCCAGAAAAACACTTAAAGGAGAGCTATGAGGTGAGTGAAAAATCACTCATCCTCATAGTTCGAGCCGACGTGTGAGAATTAAACTGTCACACGTCGGCTCAATAGATCGGGAAGTGAGCGAACACATACCGCCGCTCGCTCACTTCTCGATCATCTCCCTGCAGAGAGCAGTGGCGGTTAGTCACTGCTCCCCGCAGGGATCCTCCAGTGCTGAGTGGAGGAACGGACGGGAGGGGGCAGGTAGAGCTGGCTCTGCCTCTAGATAGGCAGAGCCCGCTGTCACTCACGCAGCTGGGTGGATCCAGACAGTATTGTGGGGATCCGTCCCTGTGGTCTCAGTATACCCCAAGATGTAGCTTGCGATATACTGAGCTTTGGTCAAGCAAAACAAATGACAAACGCACTCAACAATTTGTCACCAACTATACAGTAAGGTGCACACGAAATGGGCTGTAAACAGTAGAAAGGCATCATGGCACACTCACAAACCAGCATGTAAAAAAACTTGTCTCACCACTAAGGTTAATAACAGAGGTTTGGATACACGTCTTCTGCAGAAAATATGAAAGCCGCACAGCCGGTGCCAAGGCACCTCTTATAGTGCGGTCCTAACTCTAAACTATGAGAGTCTCCATCTTGGAGCACATGGGGGCAGAAGATCTCAAATTGGGTGCAGGTTTGTCAGGAGGACGCCCGACCTCCCTTAAAGGCCCAGGAACACACAAGGGATCCCGCACATCCCAATGGCAGCTGAGAACCCCCATGCATCACTGCACCAAATCAGTCAAGCAAAACAAATGACAAACACACTCAACAATCAATTGTGGGTGTGCCATGATACCTTTCTACTGTACTGAGCTTTGGGTCACAGGAGGATGCTCATATATGTCCTCCCGTGACCCTTAAGAGAACTATGGGGAAAAACACTTACCCCATAGTTCTCTTTTAAACTAGAAAGTGGATCATATCTCCACTTTCCTTCATGCAGATGCATCAGGAGGCAAGTAAAAGGAGCAAATTGCCTGTGGCACTGTGAGACATAGTTATTGCCACCTTACACTTTCTGAATTGTTCCACCAGCTAGAGCGATCGCCACCAAGTCAGGAATCCCCCATGACAGCACATACATGTTGAGACTTTGAGGTGTGATGGGGCAGATCCTTCTGAACTTCCAGGAAAAGGTTTACCTGTAAGTAGGATTCTCACAATTCCATGTCTGTGGAAGGCGAGAAGAAGGCTTCATCAAGCACGGTGACAGAGAAATTTGTTGCATAAATAAAAAATGGAATTCAACTACCTACTGTGGAGAACTGATGGATGAGGGTGTACATGGGGGATTATATTAAATTATTATTTTGTTTTCCTTTCAAATGCCCTAATACAAAGCAGATGTTTGCATGGAGGTGAGGTCACCGCTATTGTTCCTGATTAGTGGTTTGTGCGGAACGTTGCCGTTTACAAGGAATATTCTCGTTCTCCTGACTAAGCACATAGAGTGCGGCCACAACATTTGTTCTTGCATGATTCATAGATTGGAGGTATTTTTAGTACTTTCAGAAAGAGGAATTCAGGGTTTGCGGCGAGGAAGCCATTTTTGAAAGCGTCACGAGCTGCTCATAGCAGGAACTGAATGACAGAAATCTGAGAAGGAGCTGCTGGTTCTACTCCCTCTGCGGCGAAGGATTTCTCTACCTGGAGGTTTTCAGTGACTGTTGAATGGTGATGTCTTGTGGTCTACAGAAGTTGGACCGTTCAATGGTATTTCCTATTAGTGACATCATTATTTCAGAATCTATTTTTAGAACTCTTTTGTTTGTCTAGAAGGCAAAACAAGAAAAATGTATTGGTCGTGTTTAACCACAGATGATGAGTTTCAGTGTTTAGGTTGCTGGGTTCTTGTTTTTTGATTGAGTGCAGAAAGATTCGAACCGCTGCCAGGTTTTTATGTTACTTTTTTCCATGTCTCCATAAGAGAGATTTACTCTCACTTCCTGTCCTGTTGACAGCAGTTTTACTAGACAGGAAGTGAGGGAACTCGTACTAACAGGAGGAAAGTTCAAGGGCAAGGTTAGTATTATTTTACTGAGAGAACGGATGCCCGGGTCAGACTTCCAGCAAAGGTAGCTAGCCACATCAACTGTAAGTGAATGTAAACATGTATTGCCGTTGGAGATTTACCCTCCACTGCTATCTGGTGAAACCATTGTAACCAGGACAGGAAGTGGGGGAAGTTCAAGGGTAAGGTTAGTATTATTTTACTGAATGTTTGGGTCAGACTTCCTGTATTGGGAGATTTACCCTTCTCTGCTATCCGTTGAAACCCTTCTAGCCAGGATAGGAAGTAAGGGGGGAAGGTGAGGAAAGATTAGAACCTTTCTTGTTTTTTACAACCCTCAAGGTGACAGGAAGTGAGGAAAATTTTTACAAATAAAAAAATGTTTTCCGTGATAAAACATTACATGTAGAAGAAGCTCCATGGGGATTGCACCGTTTTCCTGCTAGGTGAAGATTCTGGAATCATTATTGTACAGTCCGATCACTGGGTTAGGTTATTTTACCTCCTGGCTGGTGGAAGTAGATGGCAAACAAACGAACCCTTCCACCATCTATCCAGAACTGAGGAAGTAAAACGCTTTGGCTGGACATGCAGTCTACACAGATAAATGTGGCCGGGGGTGTGAGATGCGATATAACACATCATATTGTATTTTTAAGCTGTTAGTGTTGGAATGTGTTTGTGTCACCCGGGAACTGGGCAAGGAGTGTACAGAACGCTCTGATCCGACATTATCTCAGAACTCATCAGCCCAGAGATCTTAACATTAAATATCAGCCTGGTCCATTGTTTAATGTAGTGCTGAAAGTAATTAGCGGTTATCTACCTGTCGATGACTGGTTTATTATTATTATACAGGATTTATAGAGCGCCAACAGTTTGCGCAGCGCTTTACAATATAAGAAAGACATTACAATTCAAGACAAGACGGTAAGGAGGGCCCTGCCCCTGAGGGCTTACAATCTAAAAGGGAGAAGGAAGTGATACATGAGGAGGTAGCTGTGTGGGGATGAACTGTTTGGGAACGTGATGGTTGAGTGGTTAGTTTGAGGTGGGATCGGCTTCCCTGAAGAGATGAGTCTTAAGGGATCGCCTAAAGGCAGTCAGAGCTGGAGATAGACAGACAGGTTGGGGTAAAGAGTTCCAGAGGATGGGAGAGACTCTAGTGAAGTCCTGGAGGCGAGCATGGGAGGAGTTGATAGGGGAGCTAGAAAGCAGGAGGTCTTGGGAAGAGCGGAGGGGACGGTTAGGGTGATACTTTGAGACAAGGTTGGAGATATAGCCGGGGCAGAGTTGTGGATGGCTTTGTAAGTGGTTGTTAATATTTTGAATTTTATCCTTTGGGCGATTGGAAGCCAGTGCAGGGATTGGCAGAGGGGGGTGGAGAGTGGAAGCCAATAGAGGGATTGGCAGAGGGGGCCGGGGATGTAAGCCAGTGGAGGGATTGGCAGAGGGGGGTGGAGAGTGGAAGCCAATAGAGGGATTGGCAGAGGGGGCCGGGGATGTAAGCCAGTGGAGGGATTGGCAGAGGGTGGCCGGGGATGGAAGTCAGTGCAGAGTTGGCAGAGGGGGGTTTATGACAGCACACATGGTTGACGGTATTGAAATCTTGGATGGAAGAAGCCATACCACGTGAATCTAAACCCAATAGCAAAATCTCACATAATGTAACTGACTCTCAGCTGCCCGCTCTGCTATCTGAGCTGGAATTCCACTTCAAGAAGCGAGAACGTTGAAAATGAAGCGGAATTTCCCCCTGGGGTGGATCCAACCTCACATTTCTGTTATTATAAAATAAGATCCCGTACATTATTCTATACCCGAAGCACACGGCTTTACTTTCTGATCCCCTCGCCTGCTGAAAGATCCAGATATCGGCCTAACAATGCAGAATTCGTCACTTGTGTTTTTTTCTCTAATCTGTGATGACAGTCGGCACTTATTGAACAAGTTCCAGATGTTCCTGGAGAATGGAACGTCCATCTACTGGTTGGCGAGATCCTTCAGTCATTTATCTTCAGATCCTCCTGTGACTTCCTTTCAGGTAATGTGACGGCCGCAGTCACCCAGTTGTTGAAAGGGATTTTTATTTCAGTATCGCCTTTCGTTTCCCAGACATCAGTCTGACACGACTTGTGAAAGCAGCTGCAAGCTGCCATAGAACATTCTGCCAGCCAAATAACCTGCAGCCATTATCACCGTCATACAGTCTGATTACCGGGTTACGTTATTCATTATCTGTATCCCATATGTCCTTGCCATGTCCCTATATAGAGATTAGGGATGCACCGATATTGGTTTTTCAGTATCGAATACCAATATTTTACGTTCGGTACTCGCCGATATTGTGTACCGATACCGGTGCTTCTGCTGGCTTCCCGGGCAATCAGGAAGCCGGTGGCATGTAATGACATGCTGCCTGGCTTTGTGATTGCCCGGGAAGCTGTTCCATGTTGTTTGGCCGGGAAACCGGCTTCCCAGCCAATCAGCATTGGCCAATCAGGAAGCCTGGTGGCAAGTAATGACCCGCCTCCCTGATTGGCCGGGAAGCGGTTCCATGTTGTTTGGCCTGGAAACCGGCTTCCCAGTCAATCAGGAAGCCAGGTGGCGAGTAATGACCCGCCTCCCTGATTGGCCGGTAAGCCGGCTCGATGCTGATTGGCTGGAATGCCAATCAATCAGCATTGAGCCAGCTGTTCGGCCGGCTTAATGCTGATTGGCCACGAAGCCAGCTTCCCAGCCATTCCGCATGGAGCCAGCTTCCCGACCAATCAGGAAGCCGGGAGGTGGGTCATTACTCTCCACACGGCTTCCTGATTGCCCAAGGAAGCCGGCTCCATGTTCCTCAATGGCACTGCCAGTCAGAGGAAATTTTCCTCTGACCAGGAAGTTCCGGTATCGGGGAAGGAATCAAAAGCATTTGGGCGAGTACGAGTACTTGCCCAAATACTCGGTATCGGCACCAATACTAGTATCAGTGTATCCCTAATACAGATGATCTCCCTGATTGTCCTGATCACCAATGTCAGTGAGAACAAAGGTGAGAAGTAAAGCCAAAAGCCACCAACAAAACAGGAGTAAAGGGGAAATCTTCCAACGGGGACACTTGTTTCCATGACAACAAAGGGAGATTTCCCTCACATTGGAAAGATATCCTCTCATTTTCATCTTCAGGAAGTGAAGACAAATCTCCCAAATAAGACACAGATGGCAACCGTTCCCTCCTCTGTGCAAAAAGGGAATAACAGTTTTGGCTTCGGAAGAAGAAAAAGATGGATGACTTTAACAGGAATGAAAGTTGTAAATGAACCTGAAGATCCGGTCTTGTACCCGGTTGGTCTGCAGCCTATATATCCCGGTCTTTGTGAAGGGGAAGATGTATAGAGCGCGTCTACTTTGAGAATGACAACCCACGATGGCTCCGGTCACTGTGCTGCAGTTATCTGCCCGGTGGGGACTCTACGGTAACAGCATCAGGAAGCCGGTGAGCGCTTCCCTGCAGAACTGACAGCTGTAAGTGGATATTTCATGCTGTGTGCTTTCATCATCTCGCACACACATTTCTCTCCTTTCATTTCATCTATGAATTATGACAGCTCCTGAGCTACGGCTGGTATTTCGTCAGCACAGGTTGCCACATTTATCATCATCTTGAGATTCCGCCAACAAACTGTTCTGCTGAGGCAGTAATTGGAATCTCTGCTGCTACGCTGGGCCCTTTGAAGGGGGGACATTGTAAATAATGACTGGAGGATCAGACGGGGCAGTAAATCCCTCCACGATTAGAATCACTTAGCTTAATTATTAAGTAAGACCGGGGAAGAGCGTGGAATCACAAGAAGCAGCACGAGGGGCCCCGGTGATAGCAGCACGAGTGTGATAGTGTAATACTAATGTGTTAATTATGGTAGTGATGGTGATTGTGGCCCCCCCGGGAGCCTCGGATCCCCCTTTGTTGCCCCTCTGTCTGTCTGATGGGTATAGCACCAGCGTAGAACACAGTATTTTATAGCAGTGGTTCTCAACCTGTATAACCTCAGGACCCATATTTGTCCTTGGTCATGTACCTAAGTCGCACTGCACCGGAACGCACAGCATTGCAGTACTGCGTGTTCCAGTGCAAGCGATCAAACTGTGGACGGGAGGTGTGTCTGGGTGCCATTCAAATGAGTGGCAACGCAATGCACCTCCCGCACCAAAACGATCAGTAGGTGGAATTGCGTGGTAGTTTGTGATTAAGACACTGACAGACATACGCAACCACATACACACTCCATTTTAGGGGTTCAGTGTGGGCTTCTGTGCTGTGATGGAGCTCCATCCATATGTGCATTGCTTACACAGCTCCCTTGCACTCCCTGTAGAGGTGACGGAATGTGGCGTCACACAAGGGAGCTGAAAGCAACACACGTATGTATGGAGCTCCCTCACTGCCATACCCCCAGGGCGCCCCACCTCAAGCTGAAACATGGCACCAGGCAGCATATTTTGAATGGGTGCTTGGCACTAGAACTGACAGTGCTGCGTTATGGGGGAGCCTCTCACCTAGTGCACTGGAAGGCACGCGGCGACCCACTGAACATGGGGTCGCGACCCACCAGTTGAGAACCACGGTTTTATAGGGTACAATGAACCTGTCATATCAGCCTGTTCCCAAAGGAGCTTACACTCTAATGCCCCCACCAAATGCAGCCTTTGACCAATTTTGCCAGATGTCCATTAACCCACCAGCAAGTTAAAAACGGAGAGGAAACCTACAAACTCCATGCAGGCACTTTGCTTGTTGGCATAGACATTATGAATTTTTCACCTCACCTGTGGCAATAGTTCGATCAGAATTTTGGATTTGCCTTCCTCCGTACGTGAGGGGAAAATTGAACATTTTCAGCTTTATTAAATGTGACAAGATGATGCAAAAAAAGTAACCGTCTTATTTCTGGAAATGGCCCAAATGCTGATATATTAGGGGGGGTTTGGAAGAGATGGGCGTGGTTTATGCAGATGGCCTTGTTTATGATTCTGGGTAATACTTAATATCTTTCTCCAGCTAAATGATGTGAAATGTACAATCTTGGAATGCTGACGCAATGGGGAGGTCGTCTGTAATCTCAGCAGTGACATTTACCAGCCACTAGAATCTGTTCTTGAGAAATAATAAAATTTTCATCTCTCTGAATACCGGGAACCAGAGCTCTGCGGGTCCACTTACTGCAAACTTTATTATATGAAGTCAAGAATGTATTTGTATATTTAGGCTTATGGGCCAGCTGTGCGCAGATCTGGATCATTGTGTTCCAGGAATGTGACCGATAATGCAGCCATGTATCCCGCAAGTGATGTGCATGGCATTGATAATCCTGTATGAATCACACACTGCGGGCCGCTCCGAAGGGGAACGCAGAACGCAGTGGGTCGGGCTCAGTCCCTTGCTTTATGCCCCGGTGATGAGGGTTAAAAGTCTCAGACTTGGTGCCTAGTTCACTGACTGCTGATACAAAGTGGCCCAATAATGAGCTTGTTGGGAATAGTCGTCTGACCTTCTCTGTAGACATTGCTCTGTGCAGCCAGCTGGATCTTAGCTGGCTCCCATTCACAGCCTTCTCTGTCTGGCCTTCAATTGGGTTTGACGGTTTCCTGTTGTAATAGCAGATTGACCTTTTGTGTAGTTATGATGTCTGGGATGAAATACAGCCTTTGGATGGGTGTAGTAAGCGCACAGAAGATGTTTAGGTGTCACTTATTTGCTAATTGCCTTTATAGTTGAATCTATGAGAGGTAAGCTGCTTCTTGGAAGGGGAATAAGGGCAGAGCAGTGCCGGGACTCCCAGTGTGTATCTTGTGTGTTGAGGAAAAGCCAGTCTATCATGGGATATGCTCACCAAGTATTCCTAATGAATCATCCGCTCAAAGTGTACACGAGGTGGTTCAGTGAGATGAGGTGTGATATGGACCAATCCGACGTTAGCTATGAACGTTGCCGGGCAGATTAGAAAGGTAAAAGGAGAAGCTTACAGTTATTGTCTACCTGGGGCTGTCACCATTAGAATATTGGTGATCATAGTGACCTATAGGCAGGGCTTGAAAAATCCACTCGTCCGCTGGTCTGTAACGAGAGGACGGTGGAGCCCGACGAGCAGCTTCCCGGCCGGCCGTTGTAATTACACGTCAACAGTCAAGCGATCGGGCGTCTCCAGAAACGCTCGATCGCTTGTATTAGCAGCAGTCACTGCCGTTGCCGGTCCCGAGATCCGCTGTGCCCGATGCGGCCCGGGACCGGCACGGCTCTGTGACAGGAGATCAAAGGGAGTTCAGTATACGAACCCCCTTTGATCTCCTCTCAGTCCCCGAATGCAGGAAGTGATTTATATTACATCACTTCCTGCATTCAGTGTCACTCTCCAGCTACAGAAGCTGATGAAGCCCATCTCAGCTTCATTAGCTTTTCTGGGGGTCCCTAGGTGACATTAGGGGTCTTGGGGACCCCTGATGTCTCCATAAAGAGGACCTGTCATGTAAATTGGCTATCACATAGGGGACTTCTTAGCCCCCCCATGTAATAGCAATCAAGTTGTGTGTAAAAAAAAAAAAAAAAAAGTAATACAAAAATGAAAGAATCATAAAAAAATTAAAGAAGCATACTTTCTTTTTTTGAAGTCCCCGCCCCCCACATACACACGCAGATATGCGTTGGGTGCGCCTACGTGTGAAAACGACGATTGCGCCTATTGTGCTACACATGTTACATATCGCCGCAAACGACGGAGTGAGAGCAATAATTTTAGAGACATTAATCACTGATAACACTAAACTGATGAGCATTAAAAGCGTTGTAATCGTCGCCTATGGGCGTTTTTTGCAGGCGCATGCAATTTTAAGGCTTGACATGTTTGGTGTCTATTTACCCGACGTGACCCCCGTCTTTTATGTTTTACTAAAAATATGGTTAAGAATCAATGTTTTATTACATAACGTAGGGAAACTTTGTGTTTGTTTTTTTTACATTTATGGTACTTTTTTCATTATATAGTAAAAAAAATAAAAATAAACCCCCCCCAGTGGTGATTATATACCTCCAAAAGAAAGCTCTATCTGTCCCCAAAAAATGTTAACATAAATTGCAAGGCCATAGTCCGGTCATGCTGACTGGTGACATTTTTGACTGACTGGTGAGACACCATCAATTTTTGAAGCCCTGCCTATATGTGAAATATGTGCCGAGTTTATGGCCTCATCATAGTCGCCGATTAGCTCACGGAAAGCAGCAGGTTGCTTTGGCAATAAAGAGTTTATGATATTATTAATCAAATTACAAGATAATGTAGAATTATATTATTAGTGCAAACCCCTTTTATCTCACAACTCTGTAACCTTTTGTTCCTGGGAAACAATGTTTCCAGTATGTATATTAGTAACGTTATTGTGAGCAGGATAATAGCGCAGTTCTCTGGCATCCTGTAAGCGGACATATGGAGAAAGTTAAATCATTTAACCCTGTTATTATTTAAAAAGGTTGAATCATACTCGGCTCTTCTTCTGGTACTTTGTGTTTTTTTATATATAGACTAATAGGAGCGCGGGCCAAAACCTCCCTTATTGGAGCCAAGGGAACATATGATTGTATTATTATACAAGATGTTATCAGGGATGGCTGGTTGTCAGTCAGAAGCAGGAGTTGGTATCCAGCGTGCTGGCTTTGTATACTGTAAAAGAGAATGTTTGCCTGACCAATATTGCTGCCATATTTACTTTCATAGACAAAGGGGATTTGGGCTCCTAGAGGGTTCTTCAGGGCTTGTTTATGGGCCACTTACCCCACTGACTGCCAGTTCTGTCCAAAGAGAAAACATTAGTACATTTTGGCTCTGAGTTACATATACCAAGATCTGTCTGTGTTCCATACACATATATTCTCTGCTCAACTGAGCATCATATTTCCTCCCCCTTGCACCTCCTTCCCCATCTTGTCCCTCGAGATTGATAACACAACCATCAAACCCAACCCCCCCATGCCAAGGTGCTAGCTGGCATCCTGGACTCGGACCTCACATTTCTTCCCCACATCCAATCGCTATCCAAATCCTGCCGCCTTCACCTTCGTAACATCTCCAAAAATACGCCCCTTGCTCACCAATGAAACCGCAAAATTACTCATTCACTCCCTTGTTATAGCTCGTCTTGACTATTGCAACTCCCTCCTCATTGGTCAACCTCTACACAGGCTCCTCCCCCCTTCTGTCTATCATGAATGCAGCTGCCAGACTCATTCACCTTCACCTAGCTCAGTGTCTGCAAGCCCCCTCTGCCAATCCCTCCACTGGCTTCCATCCCCCACCCCCCTCTGCCGATCCCTGCACTGGCTTCCAATAGCCCAAATAATTAAATTAAAAATATTAACAACCACTTACAATCTCCAACCTTGTCTCAAAGTATCACCCTAACCGCCCCCTCCGCTCTTCCAATGACCTTCTGGTTTCCAGCTCCCTCGTCAACTCCTCCCATGCTCGCCTCCAGGACTTCACTAGAGTCTCTCCCATCCTCTGGAACTCTTTTCTCCCAACCTGGTCATCTATTTCCCACTCTGACTGCCTTTAGGCGATCCCTTAAGACTCATCTCTTCAGGGAAGGCGATCCCACCTCAACCTGACCACTCAACCATCACGTTCCCAAACAATTCATCCCCACACAGCTCCCTCCTCATGTATCACTTCCCCCTCCCTCTTAGATTGTAAGCCCTCAGGGGCAGGGCCCTCCTTACCATCTCGTCTTGATTTGTATTGTGATTGTAATGTCTTCCTTATATTGTAAAGTGCTGCACAAACTTTTCAGGATTATAATAATAACTGAACAAGCAAGGTGTCCCAGGCACCTCAGGAGACAAATCCTTATTTTCTTTGAGATCTATCATCTGAGATATTCTAAGAATGTCCAAAAAGCTGATTTGCCCCAAAACAGCTACAAGATGCTCCTATCATCTCATTTCTCTATGTACCCGAAGAACTGGCTACTTCCATTCATGTTCCATTGTGATTGTAGTTTATGAGGTTGCATTGAGGTTGTAAAGAACCCAAAGATTAGCTTGTTTGTGGTTTACGGCAAGTCATCTCTTCTGTATTTCCTTGTTAAAACTCCCGGGATTGCAATGTGGGGATCACAAGTGTCCCTCACAGACAGCTGCTTCTAAGGACACCCTTTAGGGCCAGTTCACACCATATGCAGTTGTGATGCAGTCCGTTTATTTGACTGCTGCAGTCAAAATACATCACATTGCTTTCCTATGGTCTTTCTTGTGCTTAATTCACAACTGCATATGGTGTGAACTGGCCCTTAATTTTCATGCCGTTGCACTCTTTACATTAATTTTCCTTTTTTTTTGTTATTGGTCATTTTTATTTCCCATTTAATTTTTATATATTATTCAATTGCTTGACTCTTAAAACATACAAAACCATTGAAATACACCGGTCCTAGCACAGAGGCTTTAGAAATGAATAAGGGTTACATGCATAGTGCAGATTCCATCCAGTTTACCGTCACCAGTGTAGAAGATACGCATTGTACTGACCACCAGATGTATCTTTGTCCCGATGTATTATTGTCTCCTCCCAGTCTCTGTACCCTTGTTTGCTGCACTCACATGCCTTGTAATTCACCATCACAGCAGCAGAAGCACAGCCATTGCCTCTTCCTGGTTGTAGAAATTAATTAGGAGTCTCATAAGGACAAATGAGTTGGACGTTTTAGCAGACAAGAATAATGGAAGACAGATTTTCCCATAAAAACTGTTCCAGGTAAAATGTTCCTTCCGAGCCTTCCAAGACCAAAAATGTTCACTAGGCCGGAAACACCGGAGAGCCGTTCAGAACTGGAAACCGTTTCGGCAGAGCCAGCACCCACTGAGCTCAGGGATAGAGTGATGCATTACCTAAGCCGAGGATTATATTGTCAAGGGGTTAAAAATGGAGTTTATTACATGAAGATTGAACCAGGTGGAGTCTACTCTGTCCAGGAAGCAATGGGAAGCAATAAAACCCGCAGCTGGATGTGATGGGCTTCACTATATTGGGGTTGGCTGGAAGGGACGGCAGAATGTGAAGTTTTGTCTTCAGTCATTTCCTCCTCCCTCAGAGATGGCGGCTTCGGACATTCTGCAAGAGATCTACTGGCTCTTCCTCCATTAGTTAGATATTCCATAGATCTGCTCAAGAAAGTTTAATAGGTAATAAGTAAGCAAATGAAAAAATGATGATTTGTGATGAAAATAGGTTGAGCCTCTGCGTATAAAATCATATTACAGCGAAGGTGACAAAAAAAGTGAAAGTTTACAAATGGGCTTGGCTGAATCACCAACAAATGATATGAATGTTATCTGCAATGATAAATGTTCTGCCAGTATGACATCAGTAGTGACTATCCCTCCTGTACCAGTATGACACCAGTAGTGTGTATTCCTCCGGTACCAGTATGAGACACCAGTAGTGTGTATTCCTCCTATACCAGTATGGCACCAGTAGTGAGCATCCCTCCTGTACTAGTATGACATCAGTAGTGAGTATCTCTCCTGTACCAGTATGACACCAGTAGCGAGTACCCCTCCTGTACTAGTATGACACCAGTAGCGAGTATCTCTCCTGTACCAGTATGACACCAGTAGCGAGTATCTCTCCTGTACCAGTATGGCACCAGTAGTGAGTTTCTCCTCTTCTAGTAAGGCTCCAGTACTGATGATGGTATATAAACCATTTACCTGCTCAAAAATGTGTATTTATCTTCCGCCAAACTATGACAGACACCTCACTGCACAGCCAGGAGGGTCACTGATACTTCCCACTCCACTCCAGCCCTGCAGCTTTCTGTGTGATCTGCCTGGTCAGCGAACTGTAACAAAGCCGATCCTTTCTCCAGCAAGAAGCTGATGGCACTTAAAATCAAGTCAGGTGACCCAGAATGCCAACTTCCATCTGTGGTTTCTCTTATATGTCTATTGATGCTTGACTGATTCCCTTCAGAATGCACTTCATTGATGGGGAAAAAAGTGCAACTTTTTCACTATAAAAATAATTTTAAAAAATCTGATTAAAAACCACAAAAACTTTAGGCACCAACTACATCATTATTAGGTGACTTGGCTTCTTGGGCATGTCCCGGCTTCCTGGTTTCAATGAAGAGGATCATCCGGGCTTTCTAAAACCTCTTCCAGTACACTTCTCCTCTTATCTGTGTTCAGAGATGAGACGTAGGGAATACGGAGCTGACTTTCTGTGTATTAGAACTTTAGGTCAGAGGTAAAACTATTCAGAGCTGTTATCGCAACACTTCTCCAGATGATGACAAACACGGACCTTGGATCACGGAGGTAATTTATGGGCATCATTTGGTGGAACAGACTCGGGGCCCCTCCGGTAACTGGAACCAGACACTGATAAGAGTATTTTTTATGTTCTTGTACCTCTTTAGTGATGAGGTTAATTATCCCAGCCGGCTCTTTATGGAACTTTTACATATGGATTGACCTGAGTGTTTAATCGGTGATGACGGAAATATGAGGGGCATCGCTAAGGTCCTCCTGGATCCACAAAGTGCAGAGACACTGTACCCGGAGGTGAAGTAGTCAGGTTTAATCTAAGCTTAGTATATAAATTCTAGTCCGGCATCTTCTAACCTTGCCAGTGTAACCAGAACCGGGGCTTCACAATGAAAACAAAGTCCCCGTCATCACCTATAACTCCATCATCTCATTGAGGACCCTTTCCACACTTGCCTGATATTTAACCCGCACATTAAAGCATAGCTTGGTCCAATATATCACCAAGGATGCTTGTGACCCCAACACGTCTGGTCTCTGCTCCCCAATTCATCAATAGTGCTCCTGATGCGGAAATATAATTATTACAAGGAATGCTGGGGAGTTGTATGGAAAATATAATTCAATTACCGGCTTTATCACAACTATGCACCGTTATCAAAATTCAATTACTCTGCTTATTTGGATTGATGAGCAATATGAGCTTGGAGACGCAAGGCAAGCCCTTCTGACTGTCATCATTCTGTACTCGCAGACATATAAATTGATCCGGCCTCTGCCATCTGTTTTATTGAGATAGATGGAAAGATGTCAGATGCAGGACCGCCCCTTGTTATGCCTGAACTAGAGGAAAGTCCTTTCTATTAGAAAAACCCTAATGACTCAGACACACCGGGTTTCTTCTACTGACTTGTTACCTTTAAGGCTCACAATATAAACTATCATTCGTGATGAAGCAATGTATCTATTCCATGGTCGTATTCCATCTGCGTGTGAGCTGTTCCAATCCGTGTGCTAGCTCAGTATAAAGCTATGAGAGACAAAACCGCTCTTCTTGTCCCCAGATTTAAAGCAGGAGCACTATTGCAGCACCCGCTTGTCCTTCACAGAAGTCATAATCATCAATTTCCCTCCGAGGATCTGGACACGGTTCAGCAGTATCCCCCGACAATCAGGAAGTATAGTTTAGCCCAGGGATGTCCAAACTGCGCCCCTCCAGCTGTGGTGGAACTACGAATCCCATGAGGCTTTGCAAGCTTCTCACAGCCACAGACATGACTCTCGGAGAGAGATGCTTCATGGGATTTGTAGTTTCGCCGCAGCTGGAGGGCCGGAGTTTGGACATCCCTGGTTTAGTCCATTCAAATGTAACCAGGCTGTGAATTCTGAGGGCCATTCCATGAATTTAGCTCAGTGGATTGTGTAAGGCTGGAGCCATCTTTTCCACAATTGTTGCTAAATGAGATGGAACTGAACATCTAAATCTTACTGTGTAAGCCAACCTAATGAGTAACTGAACTCTGAGCCCAAGGAAAGCCAAGCTGAGGGCAAACTATTCACCAGGATTGCCTGAGATCTTCCAACAGCTGATCTTTTCCCATTACTGACTTTCCACACCTTAATCTGCACTGTGTCTTTGTATGGAGGTGGCCATCTTGGTAGAGGCAGGGCTTTGCTGCCTCATGTCAGGGCCATCCAGCAAGGAGAACACTGAGCAGTACAGTAGTGACATCACAATGATATACCTTATATCCTGAGACTACTAATCAGAGGCAGCGGTGCCTTAGATCTCACGCTGCAGATACAAGAGTGCCTAGGCACGCTCACATACCAGGAGGTCCTTTCAGACAAAAGGTGGATTTTTTAGGGTGCTGCATAGGCACACATATCATTTCTAGATATTCCCTATATACGCAGCATGTCTTTTGAATTCAGTTCCACATGGACCACTTTTTTTGGGGTGGCTGGTGTCTCCAGTGCCTGCTCATCCATGTACATTTACACTCAATGTATAAAGATGTGTTTAGTTTGTTGTGAGGTGTACATTTTGTTGAGAAATGTTAAGCTGCAGACTGAGCTGATGGAAGTGACTCGGGCTGTATATAGGGTGATCGATTCATAGAGATCGAATCATATGTATGTAGCCAAATCTGCTTGTTGGCTCTCTGCTAAAATTCCAGAACATTGGGGCAAAAGGTAAGTTGCACAATCACAAATATATATATACCGTATATACTCGAGTATAAGCCGAGATTTTCAGCCCATTTTTTGGGGTGAAAAGTGCCCCCCTCGGCTTATACTCGAGTCAGCGCCAGCGATCCATCCCTCCGGAACAATATCTGAGCATATAGCTGTCAGGTAGGGATCCATCCACATCCCAAAAACCTGCTGGGGAGATCTACAATAAGCTTTTTCCTACAGTCTGCTTGGATCTCTTCCTCTCTTGCAGCGTCTTGGAAGCCCAGCCTGTGACCCTCAAATGACTGTAGCTCATCCTGTAAAAATCCAGTTACAATAAGGTTTGCTGGAAAATATAATGGAGGGTTTGTGACCCTTTGCGGTGTGTTCCTGTGCGGTAATATAAGTCAAAGTTATGGCTCTCCCATATTTCAGATTGTCATCTACTCTTGTTGTATCATTTAAAGTGACATTAAACCCTCAGATTTTTTTAACATAAAACAATACTGTAATGTGCGCCTTACTGTAATCCATGTTTGTTTCCCTTCTCTTTGCTGCTCTTCCTTTTAAATCCTCATCTCTTCTCATGCTTGGGGAGAACTTCCCTTTGCAGCTGAGTGCCTCTTCCTGTAGTGTTGGCTCAGGATGTGAACCTACACACAGACACCGTGTATCCATTCCAGAGAAGTGCGTGAGAAGTACCCAGCTTTCAGGGAATCATCTTATCACCTCTGTCAGGTGGGTGGTCTCCAGGAGGACTAGGACCTTTCCGGTTACACGGGGGTTAATCCTAATAACTAAGCAAATTTGACAGCCATAAACTCTTTAAAGATATGACCTCCTGCGGCTGAAGAGGTTTGGGAGTGTAATCCACACAGAGATTATGTGTAAATATTTATACGTAGAAAGGCGAGCTCTACAAACGGCCGTCGCTTCTTCTTTTCTTCAGGGTACTTAACCACTTGGAGATTTAATGTAAAGAAACTCCAAAATATGTCATTGTAGCTCCGTCACCAAACACCTGAACTTTGGAACTTCCTTCAAAGACTCTTCCTGCCAAACCGGCACTGACCCAGGACACACTTCTCCCTCTGCATATCTTTAATTAATTGGTAGGTTTAATGAGATGTTAGGGCTTCGCACACCAGCCAACTGGAAAAATCTGCTCAAACATCACAGGAAGAATGCGGAATGTTTTCTAGAACAAAAAATACTATTCTGAATCATAATAAAAAAAGAACTCTTTTGGTACCAGGAATAAGGTGACATAATTGTAATGAACCCAAGGTTGTTAAATACATTGGAAGGAATCTTTCTTTAAAGAGCTAACAAAGTTTACAGAGAGAAAGCAAATTAATACATTGTAGAACCTTAAAACGGAAATATATTTATATTGTTTTTAAATGCTGAACTGTATTGTGTTAGCCCAAATTTATCATTCAACATATCCCACTGTACCCGGAAATCTCAATTTCTAAAACAACTTCATGATGGGTGACATTTTGAGTGTGACATCACAGAATCCGGGCTGATCTTTTAAAGAAAGACATTGTCATAGATGTACTCTGTATGGGCAAAGGTCTGCGGACACTTATAGGACAGTGGTTCTCAACTCATGGATCGCGACCCAAAAGTGGGTCGCGAGCCCTTCTGCAGTGGGTCGCGGCGCCATCACGGCAATCACGGGTCGCGGCGCAATCACGGCAGGCTTGTATTAATGAATAGAAAGCCTGCCGTGATTGGCTAATTTATAGGAGAGGACATTTATAGGAGCTGGTTGGACATCTCATTCCGAAAGCATGGCCATTAATATGAAGATGCCCCTTTGTGGCTATCACATCTTCCACTTTTCTGGAAAGACTCTCTGCAAGATTCTAGTTGTGAGGTCAGGTACTGATGTTGGATGAGAAGATCTGGGTCACAATCGGTGTTCCAATCCATCCCAATGGTGTTCAGTAGGGTTGAGGTCGGGTTCTGTGCAGGACACTCGAGTTCCTCCACCAAACTGGTCACACCATGTCTTTATGGAGCTGGCTTTGTACACCTGAACTCAATAATTCTTGTGGTGTTCCTGTGTTCCAGAGGGTTGAGATCAGGGCTCTTGTGTGGAGGAACTTGAGTGGCCTTCACAGACTGATCACACCATGTCTTTATGGAGCTGACTTTGGGCACTTCAACTCAATAATTCTTATGGAATACCTACGTTTGATAAGGTGTTCCTAAGTTCCATAGGGTTGAGGTCAGGGCTCTGGTGTGGTGCAACTTGAGTGGCCTTCACAAACTGGTCACACCATGCTTTGTACACAGGGGACAGTTATGGTGGGACAGAAAAGGGTCTTCACCAAACTGTGACCACAAGGCTGGAAGAGCACAATTGTCTACAATGTCTTTGTATGATGGAGCATTAGCAGGATCCTTCACTGAAAACATCTGAACTGCATCATCTTGAGGTGGGATCCATGTCTATGTAGTCATATAGTGTAGTACATGTGTGCATTCTTGTCATCCAGACTCTGCAGGATTGAGCAGGTGGAAGCTCTTTGAGACCTGTCCGCCTTCAGATGGGAATTCATTTTTGAATGCCTGATGATTTTTGCTGCAGAATGCACATTTTTGTAATGAAGGGATACACTGGCGTTATTGTTTCTAGCAGCTTGTTTCGGTCACTATGCTACAGAAGGCGGTGATGCTGAGCAATCACTGTAGGTCTAATATTAGGAATCGCTGTTTTCTAAGAGATCAGTTTAGGATTTGTCTCCTTGGTGGTCTATTTTCAAAGTTGAGGAAGTATCCGGTGTAGATGTAATCTCTTCTTCTTTGATACAATCCTGAGACATCTTCTGTGTGTTGTAAACAGGGAAGTCTTGTCAGCGATTGGAGTACAAACATTGCACACTCCTCATCCACTTTGGTGCTCTTCCTGTGAAGACCAGCCGTTATGATCTATAATGGGGAGTGCAGCTTCTAATCTCTGGACGGACTAGTGATAAGTCATCATTTTATTAGACAGATAATAACGGATAAGTCTGCAATATTCCAGACTGCTCCATTTCCCTGTTTAGCTGCTCGTCCCTTCCTCTCTAGCAGAGGACAACTGAGATTAAAGCAGAACTCTGGGAATATGAATAAACTACCCATGTAGTCCCCCCTTCCCCCCCACAGCAAGGGTTAAATGCTCCTTTTTGCCTAGAGTACCAGTAAAAAGCACATTTACGTTCCTCGTTCCATGTGACCAGTCCCCCGAAGCTGCTTCTGCACTCTGGCAGGCAGTTGCAGCTGCGATGTCATCGCGTATGATGCAGGACCATTAGTCCTGCATTGTGAGGATGCTGAGAGCCGGTGTTCTATCGAAAGTTCCAACTCCTCGAGTTCTCCAACCATCTGACTTCCGGTCTAGTTAGAAGTAAGAGGTTTGGCCGAGAAGGCTGTACTGCACGTGGGCCACCCACGGCATTTCCCTATACACATAGTACACAGTAATAAAGTATTAAAATGAACTAGGTTCAGACTAATCCAGCACATTATTAATCTGAGTTGCCCCACTCAATATGGCCGCAAGCGTGTACTATGTGTATAGGGAAATGCCGCGGGTGGCCCACGTGCAGTACAGCCTTCTCGGCCAAACCTCTTACTTCTAACTAAACCCGGAAGTCAGATGGTTGGAGAACTTGAGGAGTTGGATAGAACACCGGCCCACAACCCAGAGCGTCCGAGAGTAGAGGAGAGCAGCAGCTGCTGGGGGAAGTGAGGTATAAGGTAAGTAAAAGTGTCTTTTAACTGCTACCCTAGGCAAAAAAAAAGAGCATTTGACCCTTACGGGTGAGGGGTCCTACTACATGGGTAGTTTTTTTATATACTTCCGAAGTTCAGCTTTAATCTTCAGCTGTGCTCCGCATATGTACATCCTTATCATTCATTTCATAAACACAACTGGCTGTAGGAGATACTATTAAAATTATAGTGTGACATTCGGGGTGCAGAGACTGATATGACTGGCTCAGGGTTCTCTGTACAGCACTGCAGAGACCATGCAGGCACACTGATGACCCAAAAGGAGTTTGACTTTCACAGATAAGCACTGGAAAAAGTAAAAACTCACACAATTTACACAATTGAATTAAAAACTAGCACCAAAAGGCCAAAAATCTCAGTGAAAGTCTTTTTTTTTTTTCACCTGTGGGGTTTACTGGCATGAAAACTGTGATCACATCTATCCAGATCTGTCCTAGAAAGCTGAACTGGCTGCATAAATGTTGCTGGAGATCGTTTTAGATCTGTCCGAAGAATAGCACATCTCCTCCTGGAACAACACAGTCCGGAAAACTTCTCATTCTAAATAATCGCCGCGTCTTGATCTGTCTTTATTAGACTTCCGGCCGCAGAAGAAACACACATCCATCCCAAACTTCCTCATCTTCCAGCTACTAACACCACAACAAGTCGTTAAAAGAGCTTTAAATCATTAACATTTTGTGGGCTCAACAACGGCGTCTATTCAGAAACATGATTACTAGCGCTCGAGGATGTTTAATAAACGCACAGCAAGAGGAGACTTTAGAGTGGACGGTAATTCTATAACAGCGGGATGTAGTCGTTGATCCGCTCATCGCAATAAGCTCATCACAAATTTTACATAAATAACGTCGCCAGTTGAAAGAAGTCAGACCTTGTAAGCTGGTCGTGCACTCATCTTTTCTTTTCCTTCAGTGCTGCTGGCTGAACAAGAATAAAACGCTCAGTTCACCCTGTGACAGACTGCACCGTCACTGTGCTAGTTGGAGGGGGCTGCAGACTGGCCTCTTACCCACTGATTATGGCCCAGCAAGAGAACAGGAGATTTTTGGGCTAAATGTACATTTTATATGCAGACGGTGACTGTTGCCCTCTGGGAAATATATGTTTTAGAATGGTGGAGGACAAGGATTTGGCCACATGGTTTGTCTATTCAAAATGGAGACTTAATTAAGTTAAGTCAGTTGTATATAAGTTGAATAGCTCCCCCCTCACCTGTTATCTGATGCTCACCCTATTGTACGTAAATGTTGGATTAATTGTGTAATCTGTTATCTGTGTTTGTCATGAGGGGGAGGGGAGGGTTTGTAGCCCTCCCATTGTCTCTAAAGTGAATGTCCTATGTTTAATAAAGTTGTTGCTCTTTCTATGTTGAAACATCCACATGAGTTTTGCCTCGTGATTGGGGGTTAGGGGCTGGTGACTGCGAATCTGCTGGCTGAGAGTGGGGTTTGGCGGGCAGGAGACGCTCTTTGGCGGAGGTACCCAGTCGCGGTACCTGGGGTCCGTCACACCCCCATCTACGCTGAATACCTGAACAGAGATTGGTCGACCATTTTTGGACCGACTCCTGTTGGCCGACAATTTAAAAATCTACTTTTGTCGAAGGATGCGGCCAAATTCTAGCAGTGTATGACCAGCTTTAGTTCTCTACAAATATCATTCTGCTTTGGAGATCTGGCCCCATACAGCATTAAGGCTGTGACACACTGCGCGCAGAGCGGTGGCGCGCTGCCTTTGCGAGCAGTGTGTCATTTAAATTTCTCCCCAGCAGCTCACGTAGCTGAGCGTGCCGAGATGAAAAATGTCATCTTCAGCCATTCGGCTCGCGCGTTTAAACCAGCGCGTCGGCATGCGACATCTGGCTGGTTGTTACGAACGAGCCGATTGGCTGAAGGTGCAGTCAATCATCTGACTGCACTCAGCTCACACATTGCACGCAAAGCTCCGTGCCGCATAGCTTTGCTTCGCTCCGCATGGCTTTGCGTGCAGTGTGTCACGGCCTTTATGGTGATCCCGTTATGGACCCTATTTGGGATTTGTCCGACCCTGGTGTATTACTACTGCTGTGGTCACCTTTCAGGTCTCTTTGCATAGTTTAAATATGAAGCCAGTAAACAAATGTACAGGGTATTTATATTGTACACAGTAGAGGACAGTGAGTGAAAAATGGTGGTTTCTCTTCACCCAGACTAACACAAATCAACACTCCACCAAGACAGACAGAAAATAACACAGGTGGTGCTAATATTATTATTATACAGGATTTATATAGCGCCAATAGTTTTCTCAGCGCTTTACAATGTAAGGAAGACATTACAATCACAATACAATTCAACACAAGATGGTGAGGAGGGCCCTGCCCCTGAGGGCTTACAATCTAAAAGGGAGGGGCCAGTGATACATGAGGAGGTAGCTGTGTGGGGATGAATTGTTTGAGTACATGATGGTTGAGCGGTTAGGTTGAGGTGGGATCGGCTTCCCTGAAGAGATGAGTCCTAAGGGATCGCCTAAAGACAGTCGGACAGGTTGGGGTAAAGAGTTCCAGAGGATGGGAGAGGCTGTAGTGAAGTCCTGGAGGCGTGCATGGGAGGAGTTGACAAGCAGGAGGTCTTGGGAGGAGCGTAGGGGACGGTTAGGGTGATACTTTGAGGCAAGGTTTGATTCAAGCCTAGGATTTACAGGGACTGTATGGTCAATGTAAATGTTTAGCCCCCGCCAGCTCAGAGCTGTTGTTTCTAATTCACTCTTTGCAAATTGTTATTAAATGATTGCGACCTGTGTGTTGTTCCTGGATTTATGTTTTGGTCTACAGAACAGACTCCACTCCGTCTTCGAACGTTTTGTGTGTTTGCCATAACCTGTTACGACTTACGGTCGACATGTACATGTTTAATGTGAGAGCGCTGCCAATTTTATGTGTCCTCCTGGTGCTGTATCAGATGTGTCTACAGGATGTGGATGTTGATTTGCCACGCATGACTTTTTACTGACATCATAAATAATTCTGCCCCTGTGCTAGCGCCCGGTTTACGTTGTGTTGAATGTTTGATGTCTCGGTAATATCTGCCTTGTCATCCTTAAAGAGGAGCAGTAAATATAAAGCAAGTTACAAGTCATAATCGGAGACCTCGGGGTGGTAGAAATGACCAGTTCTCCATCTGTGAACCAGAGATGTGTCTAGAAACATGACAAGTTCTAGGCTACATGTAACCCTGAAATATGTATTACATTGAAGATTTACACCTCTGGTGCCGTGCTGTGACAGAACAGGATCACATTTTATATTTATGTTGTCTTTGTACTGATATCATGCGGAGGCTCTTTTGGGATATCTATGACCTATACGGCTGAAGTGAGAGCAGAGAGAGCAGTGTGCGTCAGAAATCTGACCTAACATAGAGGGCCCTCTGCTCATGCCATAAATCAAGTCAAGATTCCATTGTCTGACAGGACAATCATCAGCTTATGTAAATTTCCATGAATGATAAATATCACTCAACAGCAAATCAGAGAACTCTAAACCCTACCAAGGCTTTTTGAGGGGAAAAACAATGTTACCCACAGTAACTGAATATTTGATTTGCAACATGTTGTCTGTTTAGTTGCAACTTGCTGGCATCCAGTTTATAAACTGACACTGATCAATATACACTATATTGCCAAAAGTAATGGGGCACCTTTACACGCACATGAACTTTAATGGCATCCCGGTCTTAGTCCGTAGGGTTCAGTATTGGGTTGGCTCCGCCCTTTGCCTCTATAACAGCTCCGCCTCTTCTGGGAAGGCGTCCACAAGGTTTAGGAGTGTCTATGGGAATGTTGAACCATTTGTGAGGTCAGGTACTGATGTTGGGGGAGGGGCTCGCAGTCTCCGATTTAATTCATCCCAAAGGTGTTCTATGGGGTTAAAGTCAGGACTCTGTGCGGCCAGTCAAGTTAGCTCCACCCCAAACTGCCCCATCCATGTCTTTATGGACCTTGCTTTGTGCACGGGTGCGCAGTCATGTTGGAACAGGAAGGGGCCGTCCCCAAACTCTTCCCACAAAGTTGGGAGCATGAAATTGTCCAAAATGTCTTGGTGTGCTGATGCCTTCAGAGTTCCCTTCACTGGAACTAAAGGGTCAAGCCCAACCCCCAAAAAGCAATTTTATACACCTGTGGCCACGGAGGTGATTGGAACACCTGAATGCAATGATTTGGAGGGGTGTCCCATTACTTTTGGCAATAAAGTGTATCAGGTCTACATGATGGACAGTTTTGTTGATAGAAGGATTTGGATTGTCCCTGCCAAACGTTATTATAGCAAGGCCTGGGCATGGCAGAGAGTAGACCATGGCTAGAAGGCTTTAGCACATGACCTATTTGTTCTTCTACTTTGTGTCAGGCCGGTCTGTATGGAGTCTCAGATACATCTGGAAGAATCTCGATATTGGCTGAATATTGGCTCAGATCACAGAGGTGAATTGTGAACCAGACAAGCTGCTGTGGAAATCGCCATAAATAATGAGCACAAACATGTTTAAATATTTACAGTGTGATAAAGCTCTAATCAACATAGATGAGCGGCGGATTATAACCCTCCAGCAGAGCAGCTGTCTCTCTTTACGGATAAGTAATCCCCCACCTCACCGATTTGGTCTTTCCCACCGTTAATTATAATCATGCCCTTTGCACTAGACCCTGCCACCCGGCGCGGCTCTTACTCCACACTCTCAGCACAATTGTTAAGTGGTTAGGGTGTTTTTTGGATGTTTTATTTCTCCAAATCTTTATTGTCTTGGCTGAACGTTGTGTATGTGGAATGTGGAGAACTCCAAATGGGTGAAGTATGGTTTGGACGTAGTTCTTTTTTTATACGAGCGAGATATAACAACTATTTAATAGTCTTCACTTTTGTTATGTCCAGTTGGTGCAATCAGCGCCTCGTGTACATCCGGCTGTAAACTTTGTTCCTATTGAAACGCATAAAAGATTATGAGTACAAATGGTTTGCTGTTTAGAAGCTTTGGAATGAGTTTATTGCTGAACAACAAACTTGCCAAAATTTCCTGACGTATCGCTGCAATCTGGAGTTCCCCGTAACCTTTTACTAATCGGAGCCGACCCCTTTCCAGTACAATGATTTACTGAGTGACCTCAGGTCACAGTGACACTTATACCTTAACAGCAAGTATGCATTCATCTTAAAGAGCCCACTGCTCAGATTTCTATGTTTAGTACCGGCGTACGGCAGGGAAAGGCTCTTCAATAATGACCGTGTTTCCTCTAAGACAATGACCCTTACTTTAGGGGTCTGCTGTGCCATTTGAGGAAAGCCTGCTCATCAGAGTTCTTGCTGTTTAATGGCTACCATCCAGAAGGTCAGTCCCATGGATAACACAGCAAAGGAAGGCAGACATTAAAACCAGCAACGTGGATGACTGCTGCACAGTTTGATGACCTTTGCCATGTCTCCACATTTGTACCAGCACTGCAGGCTGCCATATCACCGGAGCACTACCAGTCAAACTGCATAGTGAGAGATACTCAGGAAGTCTCATTGGCCTTGGCAGGCAGACAATATTCCTCGATGAGTAAGTTTTACCCATTTGGAGCTTAAGGTCCCTGTGTTGGGGTCATACTGTCATGGATGGTAATTCTTAATCTGAAACCAGGTCCATATTCTCGTTTCATAAAAGCCATTTAAGTCCAGTGAGCTGACCATTACTATTTATTATCCTTGCAGAGTACATTGATCACCCAGAGGGGATTTAATCACTTGGCCTTTAGAGTGGTGTGGCTCCTACACCGGTAGATTATCAGTGGGAGAATCCTTTAAGACAGCGGTTCTCAACCTGTGTGTAACATCAGGACCCACAGGTGTCCTTGGTCTTTAAGTTGCGACCCAAGTCACACTGAAATGGAATGCACGACAGTGTGAGTGTGGGCTGCTATGCTGTGATAGAGCTCCATCCATGTGTGAATTGCTTGTGCATCTCACATGTGCGCTTTTAGACGTGCTGGAAGCCAGAATGTGCCGTCACTCCAGTCCAGGCACCTCTACAGGACATGCGAGGGAGCTATAAGCAATGCACGTATGGAGGGAGCTCCTTCGCGGCCATATCTCCAGCCCAACCCACTTCAAGTCAACAGTCGGCGCTGGGCAGCATATTTTGAATGGCGGCTCGGTGTAAGAACGGACAGTCCTGCGCTAGGAGGACTGAGGAGCCTCTCACCTAGAATAGTGGAAGGCATGCGGCGACCCACTGAACACGGGGTCGCGACCCACTTTTGGGTCATGACCCACCAGTTGAGAACGAAGGGTTTAAGATCTTCCCCATGTGAGCATGCATCCCTTTCCAGCACCAAAATCACACACGGCCCATAGAAGCTCGGGATTAGCCTGTAGTTGGCAATATTGTAAGCAACGTAATCTTCAGCTTGATGCATCTTGTGGATGCGATTCGTTGTCGGTAATGCATTTACTGCAACTAGCCACACACTCTCACAGGTTACAGACAACGCACGCTGACCTACTGAAGTATTTGTGTCCACTATCCGCATTTTATTTCACCACATTACTATGGAGTAGTGTTTTATGAACTTGTTTCTCTTCTCTCCAGCAAGCATTGTTCTGTGTAATAAGGTGTTAATAGCCGGATCTTCTAGTGGGATTCATTCATCAGGTTGGTGGGAGAAGACTGTTACTTTCTGTGGATCAAACAGGAACGCTGGACCTCTAGAGCTCAGTCCTGGGAAAAATCTGATTTGGAAGCAAAATGCGACAGGAAATTCCTGTAGATTTCTCTTACCATGGATACAGACATAGCTTTGTGCTTTAAATTGGAGTATTTTTGTCTTCTCCATAAAACAGATGCATCTTTACTGCAGCCTGAAATCTCGCTGGAATCTTTATATTTATATTATGCGTGTCTTTGGCTCCGTCCATTCCCAGCGGGCTGCTGAGCACAGCCACAGAACTTGACTTCTAGGCAGCCATTTTGTACCTCGGGAATTATTCGACGTGTGAGGGAATTCTTTTCGGATTTATTGACCGAGAAAAGCATAACTTGGGGGACTAACACCTCTGTCACTCAGATAAGTCTGAGAACCGCTCCAGCCTTGGCGGAATGTGTGCCATCTTAGTGCTCTCGGTGTACCCCGGGCTCTGTGGCACCCATGAATAGGTACCTGGGCTGTCCCATAAAATGTTTTCTTACGTCGCTGACCGAAGCGTGATAGACATGTGATTCCCTCACTACTTCTCTCTGTTATGCACCAGTATGAATTTCCCCTGGTGGGCAGTAAAGTGAGTAACAGAGCTGGCAGCGATTGGGGGGAAAACAGATGTGTACTCTAAGAAAACAATCATAATAGAGTCAGAGCTTTCATTGAAGTCTGCTTTAAATTCACACCCCATATTACTCTCCTATTGTCTGCAGAATAAAATAAAAAAATCTGCAAAACTAACGGGGAAAAAAACCAAAAACCAGCACAGTGAGTGGAAAGCCTCATGTGTCTTGAACGAACTCTGCACATTCTCGTCCGAAAGGAAAGAACTTTGGCTAGCCCGGACTGTTGGCTTGGCTGCTGCAGATCAGGAGTCCATTTGTGTTTGGACTCTCATAGCTCAAGCCAATAGCAGCTGGGAGCTCTGCAGACGGGTCATACTCAGGAAAAGGGGCCAGGAAAAAATGTCTTATTATTTTGAAATTATGTTGTAGGAACGGCTTTTTATAATGATTCCATTTACTTCCAGCAGTGCTCTCTCTGAAAGAAAACTGTGGAGTGATGATGTGAGGTGCATAACCTGGTTAATAATCAGTGTCAAGATACCACCAGTGTGAATGTGTCCACCAAGGCCTGCGGTGACATGGATTGGTGTTGGAGTTATGCCTTTCGGGATGATAAATATACAACATCAGAAATACTTTTTTGTCTATTTCAGGATAATATGAAATTCAGAAACAAGTATGTCCAGTCTAGGAGCCAGTAGGATTTTTTTTTTTCAGGAACTCTATGCAGGGCTGGATTTATTCTGCTTGCCGCCCCAAGGCCAGATTCCGCGATACTCTCCCTGCCGCCCCAAGGCCAGATTCCGCGATACTCTTCCTGCCGCCCCAAGGCCAGATTCCACGATACTCTTCCTGCCGCCCCAAGGCCAGATTCCACGATACTCTCCCTGCAGCCCCAAGGCCAGATTCCGCGATACTCTCCCTGCCGCCCGAAGGCCAGATTCCACGATACTCTTCCTGCCGCCCCAAGGCCAGATTCCACGATACTCTTCCTGCCGCCCCAAGGCCAGATTCCGCGATACTCTCCCTGCCGCCCGAAGGCCAGATTCCACGATACTCTCCCTGCCGCCCCAAGGCCAGATTCAGCGATACTCTTCCTGCCGCCCCAAGGCCAGATTCAGCGATACTCTCCCTGCCGCCCCAAGGCCAGATTCCGCGATACTCTCCCTGCCGCCCCAAGGCCAGATTCCACGATACTCTCCCTGCCGCCCCAAGGCCGGGCCTCGGTGGCCTCGTGGGGAATCCGGGCCTGACTCTATGGTCAACAACTAGAGAATAACTCATAAGTTGGACCCCAGTTTGGATTCGTCCGGCCCTGGTTTATTACTACTGCTGTGATCACCTTCTAGGCCTCTTTGAATTCTCTAAATATGAAACCAGTAAACAAATGTACCGGGTATTTATATTGTACACAGTAGAGGACAGTGAGTGAAAAATGGTGGTTTCTCCTCGCCCAGACTAACACAAATCAACACTCCACCAAGACAGAGATTTCTTAGGCAGATAGAAAATAACACAGGCAGTGATATTATTATTATTATAATACAGGATTTATAGAGCACCAACAGTTTGTGCAGCACTTTACAATATAAAGAAGACATTACAATCACAATACAAGAGGGTGAGGAGGGCCCTGCCCCTGAGGGCTTACAGTCTAAAAGGGAGGGGCAAGTGATAAAGGGAGATGGAAAGAAATATCCTTCTTGCACATAGTCCTCTAGAGAGAAGTCACATAACCATTGTAGTGGTTCTATGACATCACAGCTGGTGGTTAATGTTTTTGGGAACATAGATGCTCATGCTTCTCAAATATATCTTCTCCCCTCTGGCCAGGACAGACTTGCCCCTACGGATACTCAAAAGCACAAGATGACAGATGCCCAAATTCGCCTTATTAGACCGGATTGGATACAATCTCATGTCTGTGGGGGCGTCCTGTACCAGGATCTGCCAGTGCTGCTAATCCCATTCACATTCTGTCAAACAGAACCTTCCTGCATATGAATCCACCAGCTCACCCCATTGCTTTTGGGGTCTGGATTCAGCATGAAGGAGTGCGGGCCTATGGGCGGCAAATCTTTCTATTTTTGGTCCTCTCTGGGTGTCACGGTGGCCACTATCTGAAACATGGACCGAGGCACTGGAGTCAAACATTCAGAAGATCGGCCAGAAGGTGATAAAACACAATGGCTCCCATTCTACTATTAAAAATTTTTGGACACTCGTACTACATTGTTTGGCGCTCTCGTTGGACTATACGACTAACAGAAACATGTCGTGTTCATTTTATAAGAACATCTTCATCCAGCTGCTTGAGGGCTACAAGTTCAGTTATCCCCCTGAATTTCCACACTGTGCTGCCACAGGTTGCAGAAGGCCTTTGAGACCTCTGGGAGTGTTTGTGGACGCAGAAATCCCAAAGTATTTCTCAGGACCAACCTTGGTATGAAAGATTTGACTAGCGGGTCGTGTGATAAGTGAACGCAGGAAAGGGTTGTGTAATAATTGGAGTGCGGTCATTTCTACATCTGCTGCGCTGATAATATTAGCCGTTCGACATGTCCATAAAAAGGGGCTTACATTTTATGACAAGAGCTGGAGACATCAGCTGCAGCTGTATGGGGACACTGCAGATGTCCGGCCATCACACGCAGCTGAGGACTGGTCTATTGATGATACTTAATGTGCTTCCCTATATTTAACTCCCATTCATCATTTCTTCCAGTAGCTGCAGATTTACACCACCGGCTTCTGGTATACCGGCATCACAATTAGAGGCAGGGGCTGTCCCCTGTGGATGGAGATGACTTCTGTGCTGTGATCTGGGACAATAATCAGCGTTTTGCATGACTGCAGGAGATTGGGGGGCAAATGCTGCAGGATTACTCTCATGAACGTGATATACGGGTGAAAGTATTTGTTGGTCTCACACAATGGCTTCTTCATTGTATCAGTGACGGTGACAGAAACATTCAGAAGAATCGAGTTCCTTCAGTGGAAGCAAGACCTGGCTTTTGTATTACACATTGGCACTTATTTATTTTTTTCTCCACTTCCTGGGCACTTCACATTTTATGTGGTTTTTTCTTCACTCAAAATTATGCTCGGTGTGGGTCTCTGGGCCTACCTTGCAGTCTAGGGGGAAGGATATGTGGCCATTAGGTTCCTTCCTCCCCTGATCTGGGAATCTCTCTTCAGGGGAACCTCTAACCCAGTACTTGTTGGTTGGCTTTGACTGACCATGAGGAAAGGGGGTCTGTCTGGCTTTAGCTAGTTGGACCAGAGTGCTTGGCCCCTGTCAGGAGCCTTACTTCCCGAGGGGGTCAGGGAAGGACCCTTTCTCTTTGAGAGAAGGACTAATTTGACACATTCATGTGCACCATCTTTGTGTATGTTTTGGGTGTGGGTCTCTGGGCCTACCCTGAAGTCTAGGGGGAAGGATGTGTCGCCATTAGGTTCCTGCCTCCCCTGATCTGGGAATCTCTCTTCAGGGGAACCTCTAACCCAGTACTTGTTGGTTGGCTTTGACTGACCATGAGGAAAGGGGGTCTGTCTGGCTTTAGCTAGTTGGACCAGAGTGCTTGGCCCCTGTCAGGAGCCTTACTTCCCGAGGGGATCAGGGAAGAGCCCTTTCTCTTTGAGAGAAGGACCAATTTGACACACTCGTGTGCACCATTTTTGTGTATGTTTCACATACGCATTGTTTGGTTAACTTTTGTGTTAGATTTTGTGTACCCATCACAGGCTTAAAGAAGTGACGTAATCTATAGCATAATAATAATAATAGCAAATTAAAGTATCTCTTTCGGTGATCGGGCAGAAGACGTATGGCTTTCATTTATAGCTCCCTGCTTTGGTTTATTACATTTAATGTGATTTCATATGACCACCCAGACCTCATGGGGGAGATCTCATTGAAGTCCTGATGGGGTTTTATTCTATTTCTGGGTAAATCAGGAGAAGGCCTAATACTGTGCTGTACTGTACTGTGCTGGTAAATCAGGAGAAGGCCTAAGAATGTACCGGCATTGCAGTGAGCGTTCACACCGAATGGCACCGTACACAGAATGACGCATGTTGTGTGGTGGTAACGAGCCCTAAAACATGGCACCATGCAGAGGTGAGAGTGTAGCCTGAAACTGCCCCCTATGGCCGCCGGGCTACATACTAGTTTTGGGGAAGGGAGGTCATCTCCAGTGAAGCTGCATAAGTACAAATTCTCTGTCTGAAATCTGATATACATCTCAGGAGGCAAAAAAGACCATTTGTAAGTGAGACTTTAATATATTTTCTGCACATATATTACTTTAACGTTAGGGATCCCCCTCCCCCACAAGGTTCCTCATCACTCGTTGCTTCCTCTCTCCATCATAGAGATTGGAGACTTGTGCAGATTAAGTGAAGTAACAATCACTATCCCTGCACTTTTCCTCTCCAACTGCACAGAGATTGATGTGACTGGCTCAGCGTTCTCTGTATAGCACTGCGATATATGTCAGAGCTATATCAGTGTATAATAGTGCGTGACTCTGGGAGGACATTAGAGTGTAAGCTCCTCTGCACAGAGATTGATGTGAAGCATTATTTGTCTGGTCTGGGTATAGAGCGCCCCTGGTGGACAGCTGCAGGAAAATGGCGGCTGTTTGCTTTTTTAGTAAGCGTCTGTGAATGTGAAGTGTGAGAGGGAATGCTGGGAGTTGTCAGAGAGCCAAATTGTTCTGGATCTGGACCTCGGCCACGAGATTGAGTTCCCACCAGCTGAGACATGGCCGTGACTCATCTACAAGTAGCCCAAAGTGACTCATTCTCCCAAAGTGTTATCGGAATACAAGAGACGCACATCAGGACGGAGAGGCCCGGCTGCGGCCCGACTTCCTTTCCTAGAACTTCTCCAGCTTTTATCTCCGGCACACATCATTTTATGTAGCCGGTCTTATCAGGAACTTGTTTGTTTTATGTGATGATGGCAGGAAGCGGATATCATAGCAAACCTTCTGCAGAAAATGTGTATATAGTGTTCGGGGACGGAAGGAAGATGCTTCTGCTCCCGTACCTTTGCTTCATGTCTCTCAGTATTATATTGTACAATGTGAAGATTCCTCCACCTGGCGACTTAACAGGACGATCAGGAAGTGTCTTCTGTCCATGAAGATAGAACAAAGTGTCACCAGCACACCGGATTATGTGGTCAAGTGGTCGTCCTTTATCGACACATTGAAGCAACGTTTTGGGGGCGCCCATCGGTCCCCTTCATCAGGCTCAGTATGACATGATGAACCGAGCCTGATGAAGGGGACCCTGTGCAACCCGGAAATGTTGCTTCAATGTGACAACATGCGTCAATAAAGGACGAGCACTTGACCACATAATCTGGTGTGCTGGTGACACTTTGTTCTATGTTTGATCCTCGCGGTGTCATCCACAGCCCGGGGGTTCCTGTAAGAAGTGCGACAAGACATCCTTAGGACTCCGTCTATAAAGAGATACGTGTTGTAATGTGTGACTATCACCTACCTGACATGCACAATTAGGTATGGTGCACCTACTATACATATACAAGTTAGTTAGACAACAACCAATTGGCTGTATACCTAGTCAATTTTGAGGCCAAGTTCACACCTGGGTGATCCTTGACCACACGGCAATCATGCACGATACCGCCTGTGCAGTTGCGCACGATCACATGTACCTTTTTTCAGCGATTGGCACATGGATGTAACCCCATTGAAATCAATGGAGCTGTGCGACAACCGCTGTGTGCACCCGCACATGATCGCGTGGTTCTGGGATCGCCAAAGTCTGCACCCGCGCTGAAGCTTAGCTCCTCCGCTTCCAGTTGGATCCTGGATTGGACTATTTACCTTCCTTTTATATCCATATTCTACTTTATGTTAGCGGCCATCTTAGGCCTGAGGCCTTGCACGAGATGAGCCGGAAGTAACGGTCACAGCGTGTGTATGTGACTTACCAGATTCATGTCGGGTCTTTGAGATTTTCCATCTGTTAGGAGTTGGAAGGAATGACATCCATAGTCTGTAGCCGGGTCCTTTATTGCTCCTCGATATGAAGTTCACCACAGGAGGCGTTCCTACCACGGGCAATAAACATGGCGGGTTCGGGGGCAGTTAATCATTACAGATTGAGCTAATGATATACAAAACAGAACTGAATACCACATGGAGGTATTTGAAGAGACACGGGATGGTGCGGGGAACATTCGAGGATCCTGATTCTGAAGGGTATGGAGGATGAGGAGTCCCCCTCTCACCATGTTAAAGAACATCTGAGGTATGTGACAGAATTTCTGGCTGTTTTCATGTGCTTGGCCCCGAGGCTTACAATCTACAATCTGGCCCAGAATTGATTCCATTCAATAGGAAGCGGTGTTCACACACGCCTGTAAATCGATCATAATGGAGCCAGACAGCCCTTATCATAAGAACACCCCCCTCCCCCCCCCGGCTGTCTGATATAAGGTGAGGGACGCATTAAAATGCTGGACGTCATTCCGCTGTTAAACGGTATTACTGGATCCTGGCACGCGCCGCGATGCACAACGCCGGGCACAGATTTTTATCTTTCTCAATCCCATGATGTAATGGCAACAATCAAGCTTTATACTCCAGAGCCTGGCCAGCTTATCACACATCATAAGGATCTGACACAGAGCCATCGCCGCCATTAAGCCTCTGATATTAGATAGAGCCGATCCCAGATATTAACCCTTCCCTCCCTGATATCAGAGCCGATCCCAGACATTAGTCCTTCCCTCCCTGATATCAGAGCCGATCCCAGACATTAACCCTTCCCTCCCTGATATCAGAGCCGATCCCAGACATTAGTCCTTCCCTCCCTGATATCAGAGCCGATCCCAGATATTAACCCTTCCCTCCCTGATATCAGAGCCGATCCCAGACATTAGTCCTTCCCTCCCTATCAGAGCCGATCCCAGATATTAGTCCTTCCCTCCCTATCAGAGCCGATCCCAGATATTAACCCTTCCCTCCCTATCAGAGCCGATGCCAGATATTGACCCTTCCCTCCCTGATATTAGCTAGAGCCGATCCCAGACATTAGTCCTTTCCTCCCTATCAGAGCTGATCCCAGATATTAACCCTTCCCTCCCTGATATTAGAGCCGATCCAAGACATTAACTCTTCCCTCCCTGATATTAGAGGGGATCCAAGACATTAACCCTTCCCTCCCTGATATTAAGTAAATTGAATCTTGGTCGTTATCCCTTCCCTGTCTGATATTAATGAGTGTGGATCAGCCTATATTAACCCTTCTTTATCTGATGTTAGATTGCACACCTTGTCCATGAACCCTTCTTTCTCTCTATTATAGAGCAGATGCCAGTAATTGACCCTTCCTTCATTCAAGCTCACCCTGGCCATGATCTCTTCATCCTCTGATGTCAATGACAGAGAGCAGATCCCAATCTCTGACCCTTTCCTAAATATTACTGGATGACATCCTATCCCTTCCGGGGCTTTTGTAACATAAACAAATGAATTTTGGATCCCTGCATAGACCCACTGCAGTTCTATGCCAATACTTATATCTGCTGCCACGTGCTCTGCAATTATTTATGCTCTACTGTAATCGAAATGGTCTTTATTTGCCATCTGCATCATGCGGTGTATATCACATATAAAGAAAGTGCTTGCTGTACTGTATGTAATTTGCCATCACAGGTTCTCTTTGGGCAGTACTGTAGACATGGTGCTGACTGCTGTGGGACTCTGGTGCCCCTGGTGGTGGTTTGTTTGTATATCCCTGTTAGTTGGCAGTCGACTGGCATTGCTACAGCTCGCTATGGCAGAACGCTTGGAAAAAGAACGGAGCTTTGTTGAAAGCTGAATGAATACCTGACTGCAGCCAACCACAGTAGCCTGTTCGCTAATGTGAGGACTGCTCATTATCGGCTGAGGTCATGTGACCTGCAAGGCGCAGAAGCTCATCCCTGTACCAGAATTGTACCTGCAGGACAGGATTGATCAGTCTCTTGTTACATCAACTGTCAGACCAAGAAGACCGCAGTTCTAGCATTGGAAGGTCTCTCAGGTCCTCGCTTTAAGACCGTAGGATGTCATTCAGATTTTTGCTGTATATGTAATTCCGCATATCGTTTTCCTGACCACTTCAATGAATTTGAGAAAATCTTATACACAAGTGACCTCAAATGACGGGTTTCTAACAACGTTCACTATTCCGTCTCCCGGCGCCGGATGCTGAGCGACTGCTGCACTCAGATCTTTATTACAGACTCGTCTCCTCCAGCCATTATCACACTGTGTAGAGGTCAGCGGTGTCACAGAGCACTCCGGGTCAGGGAAGGACCGAATGATGAAATCCGCTCACCAGGTCCCACATACAGGGAAATGCTCACAACCCAACATTAGTAGATCATACAAATGATAACACACAGCCAGACTGCAAAGGGTTAGAAATTAGTCGATAACTATACAACGTCCATCTGAAATAGAACTCCCAGGCGCTTATCTATCTTGTTCCTCTATCCTGGGATCAAACTTTTAAATATAAACCTATTACAAACACACAGCTCACCAACATTTAATGTTCTCCACAATGTTAGATATCCATAAAATAATTACACTTACAGGAAGTCTGCAGAATAAAGGCCTAAAATAAAGCCGAGAAGCTACTCTGAATACAGATATCCCAATGGAGCCACCACTCCATGGTAATGAGTAGACATAACGGCTCTGTTCTACAATTGGTTGTCTTCTGATTGGCTCCGCCCAATGCTGTATTGGTGGGTTGGTGTAGACTGCATAGAGTAAGGATTGGTCTATTTCATGTCACCCATATACAGTGGGGCAAAAAAGTATTTAGTCAGCCACCAATTGTGCAAGTTCTCCCACTTAAAACGATGAGAGAGACCTGTAATTGGCATCATAGGTAGACCTCAACTATGATTGTGGCCATCTCCTTTATTGTAGATACAGCAGGAAGTGAAAGAGAAAGTACCTCTTACTTGTCACCAGAACAAGCGTCCACATTGGAAGATTTTCCCTCTAGTCCTGTTCTGGTGACAACCCAAAACTTTAGATTTCCCTCACTTTCAGTTCTGGTGCTAATGATCACCAGGACAGATGGAGAGTCAATCGCCTTAACTGGGATACAGGAATTAAAGCAAGACTGTGATTCTAAACCTTCCACTCTCCACCTAAAACAAACAAAATGTTTGGTGGATTGAGGCCACTCTTTTCCTATCACAGTCATCCTCGGGGGGGGGGGGGGGGGAAAAATATTTTACAA
>NW_017306733.1:435204-436528 GCF_000935625.1 Nanorana parkeri
GGGGGGGGGGGGGGGGGAGATAACATATTCTGCACCAGAGCCATCAGCCACGTTATCCATCATATATGATTGCAGATGGCTGTTCAGGATCTAAAATGAAGCCTTGTTTGTACAAGATAGTGGCCTGTCTGTGTCACTTATATACTTAATAAATACCCCAACCTGTATCTTCTAATATCATTACCAATAGAAGAATACAAAAAAATCTACTTGGCAATCCACCGTGGCTTCATCAATCCAAGAATAGGCATCTGAAGTCCATGGAGACTTATCAGTGTCATGTATTTGTCCTGGCCCAAACCTTGTCACATATTCGATGTGATTCGTTGTACTTTGTACTCAATCCCCTTTCTCTGTTTCATATTCCTCATTTTATTACAATTTGTAAATAAAAACAGAATAAGTAAAAATAAAATAAAAAGGTCCTCAGCAGCATCGGATTTCCACCGAAGTTTCTGGAGTGGTTTCGGTAGCACAAGCCCCTCTGTCTGTAATTTGGGTGGAGGAAACTCTTTGGACCGCTTGGTGGTTTTTGTCATCCATCTACTATAAAGGAATCCAGAGTGCTGAATAACATGAGCCCACATGACAAGGCACCACGAGTGCCACAATTTTAGATGAAGGGCATGTATGATGGAGTGATGAAGCATAATAACTTGAAGGTTAATTAGGAACATTTTACAGTTCACAGCAATAAAGCCGAATATATCATTGTCTGGGGTAATGAGTATACAGAGTATCTGAAGAAATAATCACCATAGTCTGTTCTGTTCATAGAGACCAATCAGATTTTCTCTTTATCCTGAACCATTCTGGGAGAATTTGGTTTCTCTCAGCAATAGGCAGTCTCCATGCCAGCACTTCCTATGTACAGACACAGAATGCTCGCACTGTGTGTGTATAGGGTACGTTCCACCGGGACTCCGTGCAGTGCAATGTATGAGGCCGCTGTACCTCTATGAGAGTGGCAGGATTGTGATCATCAGCTTACCACAGATTACTGCTAGCGGCCATCCCTCGCTGCAGTCGGCTCTCATTACCCGCTTCCCATACAGGATTCCTCCGTGTCTGTGGAAACAACCAGGAGGCAGCATATAAACAACAAGAGACGTTTAACGGTTATTTCTAGAGGTAAACTCATATCCACCATGGGACAAACTCAACCACACCGCGTACAACGACTCGTTTTCTTATTCCACCAGAAGATCTACCCACCAAAATCTCTGCAATCTGAAATGTTGAATGATTTGGATTAGTCATTCCTGCTTTCTCTCAATGGATTTATTTACTTGTCCTGCTGGGTGGTCTCCCGAACTGTCCCCCC
>NW_017306733.1:437323-473127 GCF_000935625.1 Nanorana parkeri
GGTGGCTCCCCGCCCTCCCCCCCCCCCCCCCCCTCCCACTGGTCTGTAATCTGCTGTGACAATCCGAGACGCAGCTTGTGTCTATCTATCGTATTCTCATAGAGAACTGAACCGTATCGTGTAGAATACTCTCCCCTTTATACAATGATGCTAAAAGTGGTACTTGCTGCAGTTCTATCAGTTCATTCAGAGTTGAAGGGGGATTCTGGTTTATATCAGGATATTTCTAACAATACAGAAGTGACTGCGTGTGTAGATAGCCAAATATTTATTTATATTAAACTCAATTCATACAGGAAGGATACAAATAAAGGATGACGTACACAAGGGGCTGATACAAATCCTAAGCAGGCGTGTGGACACAGGTCTCTAATCATCCATAATTCATCACATGCCGGGTGGAAGTTGCCCGATCCTTGCCAGGCAGACAAAATTATATTTGTTTTGGGGTTAGTGATGGTGTAAAAACCTGCAAGCATTCACAGTGTGGTGATTACCATGAGGTTGTAGAGGAGATGAGATACAGTATAAGGTTCTTCTGCTTATTTTGTGATTGGAAGTACAAAGATGGAGGTTGAACTTCGTGGCTATCGGCAACCACACAGCCACGTTCTGGGTACAAAGCTCAATTAGGTCACCTACAGATGAATGAATAACCTAAAATCTCCCAGCCAGCAGATTGCCAGACCTCATCTCTGCAGAGTTTTGATCCGCCACATTTTATTTTATTAGAATAATGTTGCTAAAGAATTCATGAACCGGCCTAAGGGCGTGATAACTGTAACGTGGGAATCTCCCAGAACCTTGTGTTTGCGGGTGGAAGTTGTTCTGGAGGTAACCCCAAATAATTGGGAAGAATAGATTTGGAAAGACCACTTTGGAATATTTATTTTATTTTCATGACTTAAAAGAGTACTATGGGGGTAAGTTTTTTCCTCATAGTTCTCTTAAGTGTCACGGGAGGAAATATGCTAGCGTCCTCCCGTCAGCCAAAGCTCAGTATATTGTGAGCTACAGCTCGCGGTATAATAATTGCAAAGAACTTGCGCTAATGGAAATGTTAAGAATGATAAAATATAAATAAAAGTTAGATTGGATAAAACTAGATAAAAATAGATGGATCCAAATATTGTTCTAAAAGGGTAGGGGAAGCAGCTGAACAAAAGGCACTCAGCCCCTATTAGGATGTAGGCTCCGCCTATCTAGAGTCAGAGCCATCTGTGCCCGCCCCCTCCCCTGTCCATTCTTCCAGTCAGCACTGGAGGATCGGAGTGGGGAGGAATCCCGGCGTGGAGCGGTGAGTGACAGTAATAGCTCTCTGCAGGGAGAGGATTGGGAAGTGAACAAGCGACGGTATGCGTTCGCTCACTTCCCGATTTATTAAACCGGCGTGTGAGAGTTTCATTGTCACACGTCGGCTCGAACTATGAGGACGAGTGAAAATCACCCGCCTCATAGTTCTCCTTACAATATAAAGGGATTCGGTTTACCTAAAGTTAAAAGAAATGATATTTTTAACCCATGACTGGGCTCTACTTGCTGTTCACTGAACGAGGATATGTATTATCCACAGTTACGGCACCAGCAGCTTATGGCCCATCCACACCATGCATGTCTTTTTTTGTATAGCGCCCTCTGCAGGATGGTGGTAAAGATATACACTGGTACATAGCAGAGCCCCCCACACGCAGATACAAGCCTTCCATATGCCGCGTGTGTTTTGTGGATACATTTTTTATTTTAATAAAATAATTTTATTAATCTTTTTTTTATTAATAATTTTTTTAATTTTATTAATAAAAAAATCCATGAAGCCGCCTTGTCCTGGTCAGATCTCAGTCTCGGTAGATTGGCCCGCTCCCTTCTTTTATTATGTGTCTCTGGTATTCGTTCCTCTACTATGTTAGGCTTCATAAGCGTCTGTCTGTAGCAAGGTCTCTGATAGGTGAGGGTTCCTGGATCGGGCATCATAAAGAAAGGTCTGTATCAGAGTTAGTCAAACACAATTTAGTTGAGAAGAATGTATTTGGTAGAATCGCGTGGAGTAGACATCCCGGCAAAGAATGTTCCAGTCGTCTTGAAGAGTTTGATGTGTTAGATCATCCTCCTCATTACCAGCGTCTGATGGGCCTTCATCGGCTCTTCTCTTTGGCCTCTGAGCAGATGTTCTCTGTGACATTATGAAGGATGGCTGTGGAATTTAATCTGGATCATCACTGAGTGAATACATTTATATATGACTTTACCTGTAATGTGCCGCTCGTTTCTCAAGACGTGGTGCTTGTGATCAAAGTGATAATCCTCAGCATGTTCCAGAGGAACGCAAGTAACGATGATGACAGGAAATATGGATCTCTGCATTTTCTTTAATTCATTAAAAGGAAAACTCCACTATGTCCCGTTTACATCGAAATCCACCACATAACACGGCTTATTCCCGGAATACTAAGTGTCTGGAGTGACCGATCTGGAACACGTATAGGGATAAGGAATCTGACTTTCATTTGGCACAATTGGTCTGTGACTTGGAAGTTTTGAAGGCAGAGACAATCAGTTAGTTCCAGAAATACAGCTGGTCACATGACGTTTAGATTTAGGGTTTGGTGGAACTTTATGTTACCCCCTATCACTAAAATCACTAACATGGTACGTCACTTTAATCTCCAGTCAAGTAATCTGCAGCTTAAATTATAATGATCCCTGGTGTTCCTCCACCGAAGGCCCTTGTTTAGGTGCTTCCTGTTATAGGGTGACAACGCTCTGTCCTTGTTCAGGCACTTGCTGTTATAGGGTGACAATGTTCTTTCCTTGTTTAGGCACTTCCTGTTATAGGGTGACAATGCTCTGTCCTTGCTCAGGCACTTCCTGTTATAGGGTGACAACACTCTGTCCTTGTTCAGGCACTTTCTGTTATAGGGTGACAACACTCTGTCCTTGTTCAGGCACTTTCTGTTATAGGGTGACAACGCTCTGTCCTTGTTCAGGCACTTCCTGGTATAGGGTGACAATGCTCTGGCCTTGCTCAGGCACTTCCTGTTATAGGGTGACAATGTTCTTTCCTTGCTCAGGCACTTCCTGTTATAGGGTGACAATGTTCTGTCCTTGATCAGGCACTTCCTGTTATAGGGTGACAACGCTCTGTCCTTGTTCAGGCACTTCCTGGTATAGGGTGACAATGCTCTGGCCTTGCTCAGGCACTTCCTGTTATAGGGTGACAATGTTCTGTCCTTGATCAGGCACTTCCTGGTATAGGGTGACAATGCTCTGTCCTTGTTCAGGCACTTCCTGGTATAGGGTGACAATGCTCTGGCCTTGCTCAGGCACTTCCTGTTAGAGGGTGACAGCACTTTGTCTTTTTTGCCCAATTGTGTTCCTGCATCGTCACCCTGTCACAGGAGCTTCCGATGACGACTATGAGCCACTGTTCAAACTCACTTAACGTAGATATGGTCCACTGTTGTCACCATCAGGAAACCCACCCTGGGAAATAAAGTACAGACAACACTGAAGTGCAGGTAGACAGGAAGTGGCTGCAAAAGAGACTGCATGAGATCAGCAGCACTGATATGGAACAAAAGATGAAAAGAAGAAGAAAACAAGTTTTTATTTTTTTTATATGGCAATTGTCCATGATAAGCAGAACAAACAAAATGTCATCCGGTTGCAGGTTACATCTACTTTATGGAATGAGTGTTAACGTGGAGTTTTTCTGGGTTTTCTGTTCTCATTTGAGCAGTGGGGTGATGTCTTGTCTTGTTGGGGAGATTCACTTTTATTAACTGTTGTCACCATGGCGGAAAGTGAAAGTCTGCAGTTGTCACCAGAACATTTTGCTGGCAGTCCAATCACCAGTTCACACATCATCTGCTGAAAGGTGTTTTGTGCCACCAAGGACCACCGGCCTTTCTGTAGATGGAGGCTTTGCACAGGTCCATCATTGAAAACATAGGGCCGTGTGAGATCTGCTTGTCTCTCTAATTGTGGAGAAAAGGGAACAACTGGCAATTATTTCCAATATGGAGGTCAAACTATGTACAGTAATGAGCAGCTCTTCCGCTCACTAGCTTGTGTGAATCACTCTCATTTATCACACAATCTATGACAACCCATAGAAAATCCTCTCCTCATTCCTATCGTCCTTCTTCATACTTTTGCTGCCATTCAGCAGAGTCGTCGTATCCACAACAGCTGAACATCCTCAGCTCTTCCATCAGGCAGCCGTTCCATTTCAGATGTCTTCTAAAGGTTGTCCATGTTTATGTGAATTAGGAACAGACCTCTGCACTGTCTTGTTTTGGTCTGGCCGTCCTTCGCCGGGGTCTCTTCTCTAGTAAGAGTCGTAAAAAAAGGCAATTTCAAGGAAATTTTGTGACGGTAAGACCTCGGCTCTACGACTCGTATATCTTTCTGATCTCTATGGGGTTGCTTCACCTACTCATAAATACATGCTTAAATGACACGGTTTACAAGAAAAGGGTATCCCCAAAATCCGGGAGGTTTTTTTCCCTCTTTTCTTCTCCAGTGGCCATCTGCTCTTCTTCAATCTCTTCAGTTAACATTTTAGTTCTTTCATGGTCTCTGCCGATGCCAAACTATTAATCCCTAACCTAATTCAATTTTATGGAAGGATATGTCTACCCTTTAATTAAAAAGAGGGATTGAAAAGTTCTGTAAATAGAAAAAAAAAAATATAAAATAATTTCAAGCATGTCTGTAAAAATGTTTTCCACCCTATTCAGATGTATTTAATGCGTTACGGTCGGGGGATAGGAAGCCTTCCCGCAGTTTATAATTTCAGAACCGATTTAACCGTTTGCGGGAACTTGCAGACAAAGTTTTGACACCATGTCCCCGTGCTCCGTGATCTTTATTGGAGTTCAGCCACTTTCTCCTTCTGGAAAGAATGTGCGAACGGGTGTCATAAATCTTAATTTATAGCAGCGAGATTTATGTTAAAGATAACATTAGAAGATTCACCATCGAGGAAGGTAACGGCGGGTTAATATTGTTTTTTTTTTGCTTTGCTAGCAGAAGTGCGGGAGAGTGACGGACACATGTGTGCAAAATACATCTGTACTTAAAAACAGCTCTCAGTGAGTCATCAAAGGCCATTTGTAATGCTTTGCTTGTAGGTCCAAGGCAGACTCTCCCAACCTTAATATTTAATTAGAGAATGACATTAAAATCCTTTCTTGGGCACGACACTATTGTTTTCACGGTCTGAGTTAAACCAGCTACGCGTTTTGCTAAAGATGAGCCTCCCAGAACCTCTCGCCGTCCCCTGGAAGTGCGTGCGTTATTCATCCTTGCGAGCATTAGGGCGACCCGTTCAGCACATATGTAGCATGTTTGGCATGTCGGATGTCGGTGAAAGGAACAGCACTTTGTGGGATGTTAATTTACTGTTTGGCTGTGATACGGTTTGAGGCTTTGTCACCGTGACGTCACACAGACAAAATAACCGCAGCAAAGCTGTGTGTGTCGTGCAGTGTACGCGGGACTCGCGGTGCATCAGAACAACATACACTATTGTACGCTGGGTCCCGACACGCAAAACCCAACGACTTTAGACGTGACTAATTCACTGCGTCTTTTTCCAGGCCACCCATCATGGTTTCCTGTGTGCTGGGACCGTCGTCCCCGTCACATTGGGCTCTGTGATTTTTGTCACTGAAAACCTATCAACGTTTTATGTCCCGTACCGTAGGGCGCTCAGGGATCAACAACTGAATCTCGGCAACAAAGTGCTTGGTCTCTGTCCAGGCCCCCGGCGTTTGCCAGAACGTTTGCTGTAAAGACCAAGTCCTTTGAAATAAAAATTGTCTAATAGAAAACACAGGCAGGCAAAGCACTCTTATAAAATATTCCGCACTCACACAACACATATGTCACCAATCACTACAAAGGGATGATTTCACAAGCGGGAACACTTTAATGTGCAGTATCAGTAAAGCCCACCCCTATTGTACTTTCTGAACCTTTTAACCTTCCCAGTGGAATTTTTACTGGGTTGTTGCAATGCTTTGATACACAAACACATCAACTTTCTGATTCATAAATATTACTGTGAAGAACCCACATAGCAGCAGATTCATGATGACCTATCCCTGCTATTACATTATGCCTACAGAAATGGATAAGGACACTATCTGTACTGCAGGTCCGATGCAGAAAATTAGTTTTTTTTATATCTAAAACATGGAATTGTTCGTATAAAATAAACTTTCTGTATCTATCTTCCGGAGCTGGCAGCCTTGGCATCTCTCAATAACCGTCCACTCTACATTCCTTCAGCACCAAGCCGCCTTCTTCCTTCCTTTCTTCTTCTCATTTTCTTTTCCTCTTCAGCATATGATTAGGAACACAGATGTCGGCGAAATAATTCACAACGTAAACATGCCTATCGCAGATGTGTGATTGCGGAACACGGACAGTATTAGAAAGCTCATGCCGGTTGTGGTATTCAGGATCTTTTAAGTGTTTCTAGGGATATATACATTCATATTCTCATATATACAGATCTACGTCTGGAACGGTGACATGATACCTTGTAGAAGACACCTATACATGGTAAAAACCCAACATACCCTTCACACAAGGGAAGAAAGAAATATCATAGCATTATAAATCCTGGAATTGGATCAAAACCATGGTCCAGGTATCATTTCTGTCCGGTACAGATTAGAAAATGACCATAAACACAATTCTGGTTGCTTCTTTCCCTTCCTCCAGATTTATGGCATCTTTTTGGAAATACATCTACTGCAATACTTAACCACTTTGTAGGTCATTTGTGCTGCCGGTAAATAACAGGGATACCATGGCCCCTCTGGGATTTGTCAGGTCAGGAGGCCTCATCATATACTCGAGGTGAAGATGAGCCCACTATCAGGAGCTGATGGTGCAGATCGGGGTTACAAGTTATGAATGTGATTAACTACTACTAGTTATAAATTAGACATTTCCCAGACAGTCACTTGACAGCTTATAGGCTTCGCTGTGGAGATTCCTCCGGGAGAAAGAAATCTCGCTGACTTATTAATCAGCTTCCTCTTCATTCCTTCTCCACCAAGTCACGCTGACCTCTGTGTGAAAGCCATTCCCCTTTTCTTCCTGCGTCCTCGAGTTCCTCGTTATTTTATACAATCGCTGTTCACACCACGGGAAGACACCGATGTCTGCGGCAGATAACATCCATGCAATTGGCAGGGCATTGTCTTTATTTTCTCCACGGCAGATGTAGATGAAGGAATTTCTCCACGTGTGAGAACATCCATGAGCCACCTCCTCTGAAATCCTGCAATTCCTATTGTCATTTAGATATTGCCATTGCAGTGTTTTGTCTGATTATAACCGGTAATATCACATCGCCATATGTATTATCCACCTACGCTGATAAAGCGTGACTAGCTGAAGATCACTGCACAGTCTTCACCAAAACATCTCCACAACCCTCACTCCCTTCACTTCTCTTGGCAAACATCTCCGCAACCCTCACACCTTCCTTTCTCCTGAATCATCTCCATCCCAACCTCTGCTTTCTGTATAGGGACCAGACCAAAATGATACTTGGAGCCTGTTAGAGCCGAATGATGTGGTTTCCTTGTATAAACATTAGCACGGTTATTCACAAAAGGGTGAAGAGTTTGGAGAAGGCCGGAGAAGTGAACTAGGCCAACATCGCTGACCTGGAAAGTGAGCTGAATTGGAGAATTTTCCAAATCCGCTACTTTGGCCTAGATTGGTCATTTCTCCGGCCTTCTCCAAACTCTTGATGTGAATAACCTTGTAGGTTTCCTTTATTGCTTGTCACCTGCAGCTGAAGAACTTAACATTTTTAATGAGATATGAGATGGGTGTGACCACGTTTAATAATCCCATTCACATTCTGCGCTCGTCAGGCAAACTTTACAGAAAAAAAAGTAGTCCCTTGGTTCACAGATATTGCAATAGATGTTCAAGCTGGTGAGCTCCATCGGAGTAATCCTGCTCCGGCCACTCCCCTCTCTGCCAGTGGAACCCAGTGTACACTGGTGGATATACAGTGGTACCTCGGTTCACAAACTTAATTTAAGTTCCACGATTCTGGTCGCAAACCGAATCAAACTGTGATCAGACCGCGATCACAACTAGGGGAAGCCACAACCATGTGCCAGAGCGGGGAAGATGGCTGTGGTTGTGTTAGTCACCCGATGTGGAGTTCGCCAACGGAAGCAACATTTTTCCAAACTTCCTGTTCCCGAACTGAATTGTTCGCGAACAGAGGTATCACTGTATAGGACCAGTAAAGAGTGAACTGACAGTTGGCGGAGTCACACACCCGGGTCAGTCTCACATTTCGGGAAGGACAGTCAGTAGACGGGAGGGTGGTCAGCAGTTATCACGGCCTTGCAGCAAATATGAAGATTTTTTATAGCTGGCGTACATGACAATGTTTTAATAAACTCTGCAGCACATTGATGAGTTTATGTTTTGGGTGGAGTATTATATCTGATGAGATAATAAACTTTCACATCTGGATCTCTGATAACAGTACTCTTTTTAATCTGTTGCTGGAACAATAAGATTTCCACACTTCTATAACACTCCACTTTAGGGTTTTATATTGTGGCAGTGATCCAAGCTTGTTAGTACCACCGTTTGCCAATAAAAGCATATCAGTAAATGTAATGGACTTCAATCACAGCTTCAGGCCATCTCATTATAAGTGGACGTGATTTATGTCAGTGTACACTTTGTGATGACTCATAAATCTCTTCAGCCATTGTTCAAGCTTATCATGATTAAAAAAAAGACCAGGGACTGGTGAAATAATGATGCCCGGTCTCAGGATTTATACCACATCGACCTGCAGAAAAGTCTCGGCAATGGAAAGGTGATGAACGTTGAATGTTTAACATGTTTGAAGAAAACCTGGAATGTTCTCATCTTCTACTCCTATCAGGAAAAGCTGTTGACATGGCACTGCTATGAAACCTCCCAACATGTGGACCTGAAACTACGTGTACAATGCTGACAGAGCGACCTACAACCCAACAATATATGTGTGTTGGGCACTGTTCCTATGTTTCTCTGTGTGTTGGGCACTGTTCCTGTGTCTCTCTGTGTGTTGGGTACTGCCCCTGTGTCTCTCTATGTGTTGGGTACTGCTCCTGTGTTTCTCTATGCGTTGGGTACTGTTCCTGTGTTTCTCTATGTGTTGGACACTGCTCCTATGTTTCTCTGAGTGTTGGGTACTGCTCCTATGTTTCTCTGAGTGTTGGGTACTGCTCCTATGTTTCTCTGAGTGTTGGGTACTGCTCCTATGTTTCTCTGAGTGTTGGGTACTGCTCCTATGTTTCTCTGAGTGTTGGGTACTGCTCCTATGTTTCTCTGAGTGTTGGGTACTGCTCCTATGTTTCTCTGAGTGTTGGGTACTGCTCCTATGTTTCTCTGAGTGTTGGGTACTGCTCCTATGTTTCTCTGAGTGTTGGGTACTGCTCCTATGTTTCTCTGAGTGTTGGGTACTGCTCCTATGTTTCTCTGAGTGTTGGGTACTGCTCCTATGTTTCTCTGAGTGTTGGGTACTGCTCCTATGTTTCTCTGAGTGTTGGGTACTGCTCCTATGTTTCTCTGAGTGTTGGGTACTGCTCCTATGTTTCTCTGAGTGTTGGGTACTGCTCCTATGTTTCTCTGAGTGTTGGGTACTGCTCCTATGTTTCTCTGAGTGTTGGGTACTGCTCCTATGTTTCTCTGAGTGTTGGGTACTGCTCCTATGTTTCTCTGAGTGTTGGGTACTGCTCCTATGTTTCTCTGAGTGTTGGGTACTGCTCCTATGTTTCTCTGAGTGTTGGGTACTGCTCCTATGTTTCTCTGAGTGTTGGGTACTGCTCCTATGTTTCTCTGAGTGTTGGGTACTGCTCCTATGTTTCTCTGAGTGTTGGGTACTGCTCCTATGTTTCTCTGAGTGTTGGGTACTGCTCCTATGTTTCTCTGAGTGTTGGGTACTGCTCCTATGTTTCTCTGAGTGTTGGGTACTGCTCCTATGTTTCTCTGAGTGTTGGGTACTGCTCCTATGTTTCTCTGAGTGTTGGGTACTGCTCCTATGTTTCTCTGAGTGTTGGGTACTGCTCCTATGTTTCTCTGAGTGTTGGGTACTGCTCCTATGTTTCTCTGAGTGTTGGGTACTGCTCCTATGTTTCTCTGAGTGTTGGGTACTGCTCCTATGTTTCTCTGAGTGTTGGGTACTGCTCCTATGTTTCTCTGAGTGTTGGGTACTGCTCCTATGTTTCTCTGAGTGTTGGGTACTGCTCCTATGTTTCTCTGAGTGTTGGGTACTGCTCCTATGTTTCTCTGAGTGTTGGGTACTGCTCCTATGTTTCTCTGAGTGTTGGGTACTGCTCCTATGTTTCTCTGAGTGTTGGGTACTGCTCCTATGTTTCTCTGAGTGTTGGGTACTGCTCCTATGTTTCTCTGAGTGTTGGGTACTGCTCCTATGTTTCTCTGAGTGTTGGGTACTGCTCCTATGTTTCTCTGAGTGTTGGGTACTGCTCCTATGTTTCTCTGAGTGTTGGGTACTGCTCCTATGTTTCTCTGAGTGTTGGGTACTGCTCCTATGTTTCTCTGAGTGTTGGGTACTGCTCCTATGTTTCTCTGAGTGTTGGGTACTGCTCCTATGTTTCTCTGAGTGTTGGGTACTGCTCCTATGTTTCTCTGAGTGTTGGGTACTGCTCCTATGTTTCTCTGAGTGTTGGGTACTGCTCCTATGTTTCTCTGAGTGTTGGGTACTGCTCCTATGTTTCTCTGAGTGTTGGGTACTGCTCCTATGTTTCTCTGAGTGTTGGGTACTGCTCCTATGTTTCTCTGAGTGTTGGGTACTGCTCCTATGTTTCTCTGAGTGTTGGGTACTGCTCCTATGTTTCTCTGAGTGTTGGGTACTGCTCCTATGTTTCTCTGAGTGTTGGGTACTGCTCCTATGTTTCTCTGAGTGTTGGGTACTGCTCCTATGTTTCTCTGAGTGTTGGGTACTGCTCCTATGTTTCTCTGAGTGTTGGGTACTGCTCCTATGTTTCTCTGAGTGTTGGGTACTGCTCCTATGTTTCTCTGAGTGTTGGGTACTGCTCCTATGTTTCTCTGAGTGTTGGGTACTGCTCCTATGTTTCTCTGAGTGTTGGGTACTGCTCCTATGTTTCTCTGAGTGTTGGGTACTGCTCCTATGTTTCTCTGAGTGTTGGGTACTGCTCCTATGTTTCTCTGAGTGTTGGGTACTGCTCCTATGTTTCTCTGAGTGTTGGGTACTGCTCCTATGTTTCTCTGAGTGTTGGGTACTGCTCCTATGTTTCTCTGAGTGTTGGGTACTGCTCCTATGTTTCTCTGAGTGTTGGGTACTGCTCCTATGTTTCTCTGAGTGTTGGGTACTGCTCCTATGTTTCTCTGAGTGTTGGGTACTGCTCCTATGTTTCTCTGAGTGTTGGGTACTGCTCCTATGTTTCTCTGAGTGTTGGGTACTGCTCCTATGTTTCTCTGAGTGTTGGGTACTGCTCCTATGTTTCTCTGTGTGTTGGGTACTGCTCCTGTGTTTCTCTGTCTGTTGGACACTGCTCCTGAGTTGCATCCCCCATTATATACAGTACAGCTCTTGACTCCATTATATAGCAGACTGAAAAGGGATTACAGGGTGACTAGGACTACTTCTGCTTCATATGTTGTAGATGGACTCCTGGACCTGTAGTTTCATCACTGATTTCATGAATAAGTCTTTCTCAGAACAACTTTGCGGAGAACTAATATTTTTCCTCCTCATTCCTGGTCTGTACACCCTGACCACAGTGTCTGAGTCATTTACTGTTCCTCTTAAATGAGTTGCCATTGTAAGGTGCAATGATTCAGCATCTCCGGCTTGCCTGCACCAAGTGTGATTCACTAAGATATCAGACTTGTGTGTCATAGACGAGCTTTTACCATGGTGTGCTTTGTGGACGAGGTGTGACAAAGAATGCCTTTCTGGCTCCGAGCTCCGGATTATCCACTTCATAAACAGACCTGACGTTAGAGGTGGCTGCTTAATTGGACTCTGGCAGTCGACTCTTCGGTTGTTGCCACCAATGAATTCACTAAATCCTTTTCCAGTTATTGGGAAGGAAATCGGATTACAGACGCCCCTTGCAGAGGACCCAGAAAAATGTGCAAACTGAAAAGCTTATCTGTGTATGACGTTCTAATATTTGCTATTGGATCTGAGTTGTCAGCAAACTGTATCTAAAACAGATCTTCATGGAATGAATCCTCTGAACTTGCCAAAATCTGCACATTGAGTCACCTGCCCGTTAGGTACAACCTGTGACCTATCGGTATAATAAGATCCGTTTCCTGCCTGTCCAGCCGTGTGTTTTTATTGAATCATTGTTAGAATGTTGGCAAGTCGTCTTATATCTTCAATATGGTTACAACCCAATTACGTGAAAACCACGCACTTCATTCATGGTGCTGCCCGGTCACTAGTGGTTGCTCTCATTGTGCAATACAGAACATCGGTTCCGATAAGTCATTTATGATGAGATTAATTTCCAGACTGCGCCGGAGGAATGATGTGAATCACTGTCTGCAGAGACCAATCAATCTTCCAACAAAGCTGATTGGGCAGAACTTTATTTTTTACATGATTCCAGTAATATATGCAAATTATATTTGTGCGAATAACTTATTATTAAATATTTTTTTGTGTGTGTGCTTCTGACTGTCCCTGATAGCTGAGCGTAAAATACACTCCATGCACAATATGGCCGAAGGTTTGCGGACTCCTGATGGGACATCCTATTCTAAAACCTCGGACATTATTGTGGAGTTGATGCCCCTTTGCAGCATTAACAGCCTGTACTCTTCTGGGAAGGCTTACAAAGATTGGAGTGTATCTGCGGGAATTTGTCCCCATTCAGCCAAAAGAGCATTTGTGAGATCAGGTAATGACGCCAGAACAGAAGAGGGTCCCCCAAAGCATTGCCCGAGGTTTGAAGTGCACAATTGTCTATAATGTGTTTGTATGCTATAGCATTGAAGGAGAACTATGAGGTGTATGATTTTCACTCATCCTCATAGTTCGAGCCGACGTGCTACAATGAAACTGTCACACGTCGGCTCAATAGATCGGGAAGTGAGCGAACGCATACCGCCGCTCCCTCACTTCTCGATCCTGTGCCTGCAGAGAACCATGACTGTCACTCACGGCTCCCTGCAGGGATTCCCCCCCCCCTTCCCACGCACTGACTGGAGGAACGAACAGGGGAGGGGGCGGGTATAGCTGGCTCTGCCTCTAGATAGGCAGAGCCAGCTGTCAATCACGCAGCTGGGGGGCTCTCGACAGCTGTAGCTCGTGATATACTGAGCTTTGGGTCACAGGAGGACGCTAGTATATGTCCTCCCGTGACCCTTAGGAGAACTATGGGGAAAAGCACTTACCCCATAGTTCTCCTTTAACAGTAACCTTCACTGAAAACCCCTGTATTCAATCATTTGGAGGGGTCCACAAACTTTAGGGCCACATAGGTATGTGCGATGGTCAGGTGTCCACAAACCCTTCCCCATACAGTGTAGCTTTGGCATTCCCAGCCACTACTCATGTGTCTTGTGTTGGGCACGTGGGTTTAATAACCGAAGAAGAGGAGTGACTTTGGTCAGGGACCAGTTTTCTGTGTTTAGGAAATAAAAGAATTGTGGACTGCAGAGTCAGAGATCATCACCTTCTGGGCTGGCCCTTGAAGGAAATAATGTTAGCCTTGTGATGGGAAAGTTGACATAATTTTGGGTCAAACATTTGCTAGGATTGAGGTTTGGATGGAAATGAAACACTGAGCAGATTTGGTTTGTTATTGGGGATGGCTGAAGAAGCAGAGACCAGTCAAGTAAACGGTGATTGTTATTTTATTATCGTTTATAAAGCTGCCATGATATACTCCATCCCGTCAGAGACTGTCCGCGCATACTGACTAGTTAGCATCCGTGTTTGCTGGCTTGGAGCCGCGTTCTCAGCAGGCTTGGACACCAGATATAATCCCTGGACCTAATCCGGACATTCTGGTCCATCACATGCGTTCTGTTCATGTGCTGTAATAGATTTCTGTTCATCACAGCGCATCCAGCTCGATATTTTGGGGTTCAAAGGTCGATGTGGTCATAACTGCAGCTGCGGTTTGCAGGAGAGGTCTTGCTCTGGCACGGAGTACCTTAGGTGCTGGAATAAAGTGTAAAATCACTCACATATGTGTAATATTACATGAAGAGCCACAAAGGATCTGCATAGGAATCCAGCAAGCCGTAAATAAGTACATAAAACTTTGAATTAATAATGAGCCTTAAACACGGAGGCCAGCTGGAAAACGGCGCTGACCGAGCTGCCGGCTTAAGCAGGACACGTGGAAGCGGAGGAATGCGCCCCTTGCACGTACTTGTAGAGGATACTATTCCAAGAGTCTGAAATGGACACAACACTGGAGGCCATTACCAGGCACGCTGGCCGCTGGGTGCCAAAGCTCTGCGATCAATCTTCTGCTCGATACAAATGACTTCTCCTTCTCAGCTTGTAATCGGTCCCATTAGAACCATGCCATGGCACGTAATTAACACAGTTCTGGTGCATCAGTCAATTAGTGTGAATAACCCCTGAGGAGAATACGATGCCGCTATTACCAGAAGGTGTAGGGCGGGCGTCTCGCTCCATTTGCTTTCCTGCAGCTTCACCTTTTTTTCTTCTGGTCGTTCCGCTGTGCAACGCTAACTGTTTTTGTTTCAGCCAAAACAGACAGCTCACCCCCTTGTACTCTTTTTCTTCTCACCTTCTCACACAGCACTTAATCCATTTCAGATGCTGTCTGGTGAAAGTGAAACATTTCACGTAGTATTGTGATTCTTTCCATAAGATGATCTTCCTCAGGCGTACCGAGTTCCTCCAGTTATTAGGTCGGACGCAGAGATGCCTCAGTGGCTGAGCGCACTGAATGAGAAACTCGTCTTGAAATGTTTCGGTTCAGAATACGCTCCGTATTATCGGATCAAGGTGTAAATATTTGTACAGAGACCCCCTCCAAGTCACAGAATAAACATCTTATGATAGAACTCTATAGAGTTCTATAGAAGATTTTATTTTTTAAGGAAGTATCAACGATGGCACCTCATTATCAGGCAGGGCAAATGTTGACTGTAGAACCTTGGGCTTTTTGCTAGGGATGCACTGATACCGGTTTTTCGATTATTGAGTTCCAATATTTTTTTTCCGGTAGTCGCCGAGTACCAGTGCGGTGTACCCCGATTATCAGGAAGCTGAGCGGTGGATCATGACCCATTGCCCAGCTTCCTGATTGCCTGTTGAGCCGGTGTTCTAGCAAAAGAACACCAGCTTCACTTGCTGAGACTGCCTGGTTTCCTAGCCAAATCAGGAAGCCGGGCAGAGAGTCATGAGTTGCCGTCTGACTTTCTGGTTGGTCAGGAAGCCAGGCTTCCTAGCAACAAGTGAAGCCGGCTTCCTAGCTAATCAGGAAGCCGGGCAGAGAGTCATGAGTAGCCGTCTGACTTTCTGGTTGGTCAGGAAGCCAGGCTTCCTAGCAACAAGTGAAGCCGGCTTCCTAGCCAATCAGGAAGCCGGGCGGCACATCATGATCCGTCTCTCAACTTCCTGATTGGCTAGGAAGACGGCATCACTTGTTGCCTGACCGCTCAGGAAGCCGGGAGGCAGGTAACTACATGGCCAGGCTGCCTAGCAACAAGTGAAGCCGACTTCCTAGCCAATCAGGAAATTAGATGATTAGAAAGGAAGCCGGCTCCATGCTCCCTCGGCACTTGCACTCAGGGGGAAATCTCCCTCTGACCGGAAGTTCCTGTATCGGAGGTAAGTATTGGAGCATTTGGGTGAGTATGAGTACTATGAGATACTAGTATCGGTGCATCCCTACTATATATATTACTCACTTTTTTTGCTTGTGAACTTTTTAGCCTTTAAGTTGTATTAATTTGAGTAGTGACAACATAAAGGGGGGGGGAGGAGGAGGGAGAAGGAACTGGACCTGGAGGAGCAACAGTGACTGAAATATGTTGTCTTACTTGCCCAACTGACTGCCACACAGGGCTCCCCCCAACGCCATTGGGTGACCAGCCATGATTGTGAGATTTCACTCAAAAATAACACAAATTGGGCAACTGTCCTCTCCGAAATATGGACAGTTGCAGAAAGGTGGAAAGGGGCTTTGTTAGACCGAAGGTGGAAAATATCTTCAGGATCAATGTTTGTTCTTAATTAAAAGAAGGATTTTACTGGCACCACATGCAGCTTAGATTTAAATATCAATAAGTGAGAATGTTTGTAATATGACATCAATGCGGTTTGGTGTGCGCTGTATGACCCCCGCACATCAATCAAACGGCAATTTGGTACAGTTGTACCAATAGCAGCGTGAAGGGAAGACAGACTGTTTATCTTATATTAAATATTAGCGCTCGGAATGTTCAGTAGCGACTCAGCACACCGCTCCTCTCCAAGCCAAACACATATGGAACTGGCACAGAAGTGTGCCTGAGTCAATACAAATGAACTTTCCACTCCAGTATTGTTTCACACCGCGCTTTAATTGGAGAAATAGTTCTAAATCTTTTTTTCCACCATCTATGGTAGACACTTGTGGTGAGATGACTGCGGGCCTCTGCTCTAAATGTGTCTGTGGAGAGGAATGTGAACTGAGTGAAGATGGTGGCTTCTCAGTACAGACTATCGAGCGCTCCCATCTACAGGTGGCACAGGAGTGAGCACGTCCCTCACCCTTTTCCCCTAGAAGCCTTTTAGTGGCATCCTAAGAATTGGCCTACCTACTTCCTGTCAGTAAGGACACCAGTTTTACATGTGTCAACGTTATAAGGAAAGCTCCTCCAAAGTCCAATCAGCTCTGGTTCAGTGTCTGTTTCCAATGCGTAGTCTTCTTCATGAACGTCCTTATTATTTGTGCTCTGCACTGTTGATGTCTATGAATGTCCATAAGATGGTGTCCAGCACCCAAATGCTTTCTCCTCTACAGCATTTGTACATTCAGTCTGTTATCCGGATGTTAGTCCGTCTTCCATCTGCCACTGTTCTTATGTTATTTTGGTTTGATTTGAATGGGTTCAGCTTACATTGAAATGCAATGCCCTCTGGCTGCAGATTAGGAGGCTGGCACTGCAAGAGTTATGCTTTGGCTTCCCATTTCTGCCGCTCTGTATACACATGCCAATCAATATTTCCTGGCCATTTCAGAGAGCGCGGCGGTTGTCTGCTCCGGAATTCCACCCCCTGTAATCATTACTGTGGTATGCCTATTTGGCTGGCATTGAGTATACAAGTTTTCTGGAGCCAGTCCTGAATTTTGCCTTTTACCTCTTCACTGCTGGAGCCCAGGACCATATCAGTCACAGAGCCGGGTATTCATAATAATTGCCTGCAATCCATAACCCTGAAAATGATGGTATACCGTACTGCATGTCTGACCATAGTCTTCCTCTGTCTCCAGGTTCTTCAAGGGGCACAACTCATCGCCGTCACCTCTGACCCGGCATCTGGTGTAGTTAATGGCTCCCCGCTACAAGGTAACGACATCCAGGTCCAGTACGTCCAGCTTGCACCCGTCACTGAACCATCGGCAACAGCTCAGGTAAGTTGCTGCTCACCAGACAGACAGACGTTTGTCATTTAGAATGTGTGATATATAAATATATATATTTGGCAATGGCTATAAGGAAGAGGGGTTAATTCTCTATAACCGGTGCCTTGCTGCAGCCTCGCACTCCCGGCATCATACTGATCTATGTTTTGATTGGGCACTTTTTCTGGACACATGTAATTTAGAATCGCTGTAATATTGTAGAAACAATGCGTTGCTTTTCTCTGCTGGTCACTGAGCCTGACCAACACTGTACAGATATTATACCGCGGGATACCTTCTATTGGTCATTGGGGCAGCCGATCACATTACAGAACCAATGGGAAGGAATTGGGCCCAAGTCCGACATACAGGAGACACCCGCAATCACCATTCACATTCCTTCTTTAAAGGAGAACTATGAGGGGAGTGCTTTCACTCACCTCATAGTTCTAGCCGACCTGTGACAATGAGACTGTCACAGGTCGACTCAGTAGATCGGGAAATTTAGGGTAACGGGAGGACGCTAGTTTGTGTCCTCCCGTTACCCTAAGGAGAACTATGGGGAAAAGCCCTGACACCATAGTTATCCTTTAAGTTGATCAGAAATAATGGACACCTACTGGCTTTGTTCCCATCACCTTGTCACGTACCTGGGTGGAGACTGATTGTAGGGAGGAGGCTTCCCTTGCACCTCGTGTCCCAAAGACTCTGGAGTTGGGAACAGAGTCAGTGCAGACAGCGAGTGGCACAGGTGCCAGTGGTGATCACACCGTGCAAAGCTGGAGTTCCGGCACCAGACCGGATCAGGCTGAGCTGTAGTCAAACCTAGGCAGGCAGCGGAGTGCAGAGCGGGATCCAAGATCGAGGTCAAACAAGCCAGTCGGGCAGTGAGGTACAAAGACAGGAGACAGAGGAAGGTCCAGTGAGCAAGCAGGAGGTCGAGGGCAGGCAGCAATCAGCAAGGTCAAGGATAATCCGGGTCAAAGTCAGCAAGGTAAGCAGAAGCACAAGGAACACAGTGGAAGCTGAAGACAATCCAGCAACTTGGAGTCAAGCAGGCTGGCTTTAAATAGGCAGACTCATCAGGAAGCAGCATCACTTCCTGTGCGCTGTTTGGCGCGCTTTTGCGTGGCTGTTCCGTGGAGCGCGCATGTGCCCTTTTACCCGCAGTACGAAAAACTGGGCGCTGCACATGCGCAATAGCAGGTGGTTCCTGACACACCTTCAGTTTCTGTACATAGATCTCTAGATGTCATTTTGACTTTTCTATCACCAGCTGTAAAGGTGAAACACCGACCATGACGATCCCAACGCCGGCCATGACAATCCCAACGCCGGCCATGACGATCCCAACGCCGGTTGGTGGTCATAATACCCGATGATTTAAATATAAATGTTGACAATGTACCTATGTACCTGGAGGAAGCTACATGTTCCTATAAAACAAATTGGGGGGAATTTATCAAAGCAATTGCGAGTGTTTGAACTTGCACGGAAAATATTTGCACCAGATTTATGATGCTAGTGTAATGTTGTTGGTAAATGAGGTTTAATAGACTCCAAGAAAGAAGACTTCTAACTTCAGGCAAAAAGCTTAACTGTCGCATCTTGAAGAAGTGGTCATGGGGACTTCTTAAGTTGTGAGTGTTTTCTTAGGTGATGCTCCAGTTTCATACAGCCGCAGGACAAGTGCAGATGAAAACACGTGCAAAAAAGGTGCAAAAAACATGCAGTTGAAAAAGTAGCGCAAGCTCTGAAGAAAACAGGGGCACATGTTAAAAGACAGATTTGCACATAAAAAAAAAAATATCTAAGAGGCTAAAACTGTAGCAAAGTGCTTTGATAAATTCCCCCCAATGTATATTGCAGTCTCCAAATGTTAAAGGAGAACTATGGGGGTCAGGGCTTTTCCCCATAGTTCTCCTTAGGGTAATGGGAGGATACAAACTAGCGTCCTCCCGTCTCCCTAAGCTCAGTATATAGGATGAAAAGCACCCCCCCCGCCCCCTCATAGTTCTCCTTTAACAGCACACGTCCCCTCTCTATTCTGTGCGGGAAGTATCGGCTTTAGCGTGCAATCTTCCCGAGTTACTCTTCTAGATTATAACGGTCCCTCCTTTGGCTGAAAACTTATTATTTATCTCAATTATAGTGAAATCTCCAGAAACCACTACAGATAGGCTGGTGAGTGACAAGAGAAACATGATATGTAATGATGGGGTTCATCTCCAGAGATTTTAGATGGATCATGGCTGTCACCCTGGTAAGAATATCCTTCGGGTCTGTCAGAGGAAGAGAAGAAAGATCTCCCCCCCCTCACTCACACCAGGAGACTCCGTCACATTCCAGCCCTGCTGGTACCAGTTACATTGCTCACTGTCTCGGCTCCGCTTCTTCAGCGAGAATAGATAACTAGGCCAACTGGATCCAATATGAGAAATAAATCTGTAATATTATACCCAGCACATTATACAGAGAGCGCTAAGAACAACCAGCTATTCTGTGCACAGGATTCCAATAGGAGTCACCATCTCCATGGTGTGCCTGGCACCCCGGACTAGGGATATATAGAGACAGATACTATATATACCATCATTACATGACGCGCCCAGCTCAGGGGAGATCACTGATAGTCATTTGTGTCTCAGAGCTGCATTGCTCAACCTTTTTTCAGTCACTGCACCCTTTAAAAGTATGAAAACTCTCGAGGTACCCCGGTCTAAAATGTAAAAAAAAATGGCATGTGGCTCCCATTACATCTAGACTAGCCCCTCATCCTAGGTAGGGGTGGGGTATGGATTTTAATTTCAATAGGTTTTTATTGAGCATTTTCAGCGATACAAAGAAAAGGTATTCAACATTGAACAGTTCAGGTCTATTCAAGACCATAAGGACAAACCATAAGAAGAAAGATATATGTGGTGAGCCACTACAAGCGGAGCTACCAACCCGTGTGGAAGTCTAGAGAAGGTCCAGGGACCTGACCATTTTGAGCTATGCGTAGATTCGTAGCCTGGTATGGATTTTAAAGGGGGGACCCCACACACACAACAAAAACACAGAGTTGCCTCCTTCACATTAGAGCCCCCCCCTTCACCTCAGAAACCCCCTTCCTAGCAGGAGCCCCCCTCTTTCACATCAGAGTGCTACCTTCACCACAGTGTAGATGTGACAGCATGGTAGGAGGTGGAGCAGATCTGTACAGAGGTGGTCTTCTGTCCTTTTCTGGGGCTGGTCCTGGATGCATTTCCATGGGGCCTGGTGGCTGGTTCACCTATACCAGTGGTGGCGAACCTTGGCACTCTAGCTGTTTTGGAACTACAAGTCCCATGAGGCATTGCAAGGCTCTGACAGCCACAGACATAACTCCCAGAGGCAGATGCATGTTGGAATTTGTAGTTTTGGCACAGCTGGAGTGCCAAGGTTCGCCACCACTGACCTATACCATGGAAATGCAGGATGCTCTGCAAAAAGTGAAGGCACCCCTGACAAAACCAGGAGTCACCCCAGTGTGTCACAGCACCCGGGTAAGAAAGGCTGTCAAAGTATTTCTCTGGTGTGCTGATCTCGTAGAAAGGTAATTATCTGTCCACTTGAATGAGAGCGAAGAAACGACCACAAGTGATGGGGGGGCACAGTGGAAGGAGCCAAGCCCTCCAATACGGTATTACAGGAGGTGACAGATGTTGGAAGAAAGTCTCCAGCAGTGCAAAGTAATGGAGTGACACACGTCCGGCTCACACCTGAAAGAATTTGTATATGACAGAGAGTGCCATTCAATGACATTCCTGACACACAAAAATGCAGTTTAATCTCCACAATAGTGTTTTGCTAGTGTGAGCCCCGGGGTCCTGCCACATCCGGATGAATGGGTGCCTCTCATGTCAGTGTGACAGGAGCTCCAAGTTCATAGTGGAAGATAATAGCGCAGTGTTTGTCAGAAGTGTAACAATGCTGAAAGGTGTTGAATTCTTATTTAGTTTTTCTTTTTCTAAGTACATTTTGGCTGCACTCTCTCCTGCCGGAGGCAGGTGACATCAGAGCAGCTCATACACTTTAAAGGAGAACTATGGGGGTCAGGGCTTTTCCCCATAGTTCTCCTTAGGGTGACGGGAGGACACAAACTAGCGTCCTCCCGTCACCCTAAGCTCAGTATATAGGGAGCTGCTGCTCGCGGTGTACTGAGACGCCGCAGCTGAAGCGGATCCCGACAATTATGTCTGGATCCGCCCAGCTGTGTGAGTGACAGCTAGCTCTGCCTATCTAGAGGCAGAGCCAGCTGTACCCGCCCCCTCCCCCGTCCGTTCCGCCAGTCAGATCGGAGTGGGGAATCCAGCCCCTCCCCTGTCACCGCAGAGAGCCGTGACAGGATCGAGAAGTGAGCGAACGCCGGTATCTGTTCGCTCACTTCCCCATCTACTGAGCCGACCTGTGACAGTCTCATTGTCACAGGTCGGCTAGAACTATGAGGTGAGTGAAAAGCCCCCCCCTCCCCCCCCTCATAGTCTTCCTGCAAAGTTCACCTGGGGGCCGGTTTACACCACAAAGTCTGCGTTCCACAGCGTTCGGCCCCTGGAACGCCAGCTTCCTGCGATAGGGAGCGGGCGTAGCGGTGCATTGAAGTCAATTGCACAGCAGCCACGCCCCCTGGCCACAGTGCGATCGCCCGCACCTGAACGCGTGGCACATTAGTGCTCGCATTCCGGTCCAGTGGGATCTGCAAAAATAGTGTTTGCAGTATTTTTGCAGATCGCATTGGACTGGAATGCGAGCACTAATTTGTCACGCGGTTGGATGCGGGTGGGCTTGTGGTGCCATTGACTTGGCACCGCCCCACCCCCGAACCAGCCGACTTGCGTTCCAGAGGCCGAACTCTCTGGACTGCAGACTTTGTGGTGTGAACCGGCCCTAGGATTACCCGCAGGGTGACAATGCTTTAGTGCGATTTCCCTGCCCCTTCCCTGTAATAGGGTGACAACGAACAGGGTTGTCACCCTATTACAAGATGTGGAAAAAGAACTGATTCACTGTCAGAATTGACACGTCATAAAGCTGTTAGTTATACTAACGGACAAAGTCAACAAAAGTGAAGTTGTCCTTTAACGTTTTGTATTTTTTCTTAGCAGAATCTAATTCCTAATAATAGGGGGAAAAAAAGTAAAGTTTATCTTTTGGGGACTCCACACGTTCCATCTATGAAGGGTCCTTCACAGAGCAATCTACTTCTCTTCCTCTGCTGATCTGATGTGCGGGCCCCATTACCACCCTCCGTACACACGATGGAGGCTGTGAATCAAAAGCCCCATAAAGTTATACGACATCGGGAAAAAAAAAAAGAACATTTCAAAGGCATTTTTATGAATTTTTGGACACACATCAGTCGGCCTTAGAAGTGGAAGTTTCAGTTTAACAAATTGCCCGAGAATTTAAAAACAGAGTTTTATATGAAACAACTATATGGAGCCTGAAACCTAAAAACATCCATTTATCACACAATGGCCGAATTCCCGAAAAACGGAGCGCCATCTATATCCCCCCTCCCCCCCCCTCTGCCCCGCTATAGCATAACGGCCTCACCGCGGGAATTACTAATACAACTTGTATCAGTGCCAGGAATGATGGACGCCGGGGCCAGATCTGCTTTTTCAGGATTTCTATCCCGCTAGAACCAATCCAAGCAAAAGCAAACTTCCTCCAAGAACCTCCACCTATACTTCTCCCTCGCCAACTCTCACAGGGTAAAACAAAAGGCAAAGCACATTGTATATATGCGCACACAGCTATTCTGCCGGAGAGAGCTCAGATTGTTTAAGGGGAAAGCGCTGCCAAAAGGGAAAATAAATGATGTATGAAAAATATATTTTGTTGGAATTCGATTTAGCCAAAATGATCAAAATTTATCCCAGCACTGCGAATTCTCTAATACTGCTGAAACGTTGTACAAACACCACAACCATGTGTCTCACCTGAGAAAAGCTGACCTTGTCTTTCCTGTGACCAGCTGAGGTCCAGCGAGGGACTAACGTTGACCTACCTGTGACCAGCTGAGGTCCAGCAAGGACCCCGCCTTGTCTTACCTGTGCACATCTGAGGTCCAGCAAGGACCCCGCCTTGTCTTAACTGTGCCAAGCTGAGGTCCAGCAAGGACACAGCCATGTCTTACCTGTGCCCAGCTGAGGTCCAGCAAAGACACAGCCTTGTCTTACCTGTGCCCAGCTGAGGTCCAGCAAGAACACAGCCTCGTCTTACCTGTGCCCAGCTGAGGTCCAACAAGGACTCAGCCTTGTCTTACCTGTGCCCAGCTAAGTTCCAGCAAAGACACAGCCTTGTTTTACCTGTGCACATCTGAGTCCCAGCAAGGACACAACCTTGTCTTACCTGTGCCCAGCTAAGGTCCAGCAAGGACTCAGCCTTGTCTTACCTGTGCCCAGCTAAGGTCCAGCAAGGACTCAGCCTTGTCTTACCTGTGCCCAGCTGAGGTCCAGCAAAGACACAGCCTTGTCTTACCTGTGCCAAGCTAAGGTCCAGCAAGGACACAGCCTCGTCTTACCTGTGCCCAGCTGAGGTCCAACAAGGACTCAGCCTTGTCTTACCTGTGCCCAGCTAAGGTCCAGCTAGGACCCCACCTTGTTTTACCTGTGCACATCTGAGTCCCAGCAAGGACACAACCTTGTCTTACCTGTGCCCAGCTAAGGTCAAGCAAGGACTCAGCCTCGTCTTACCTGTGCCCAGCTAAGGTCCAGCAAGGACTCAGCCTTGTCTTACCTGTGCCCAGCTGAGGTCCAGCAAAGACACAGCCTTGTCTTACCTGTGCCAAGCTAAGGTCCAGCAAGGACACAGCCTCGTCTTACCTGTGCCCAGCTGAGGTCCAACAAGGACTCAGCCTTGTCTTACCTGTGCCCAGCTAAGGTCCAGCTAGGACCCCACCTTGTTTTACCTGTGCACATCTGAGTCCCAGCAAGGACACAACCTTGTCTTACCTGTGCCCAGCTAAGGTCAAGCAAGGACTCAGCCTCGTCTTACCTGTGCCCAGCTGAGGTCCAGCAAAGACACAGCCTTGTCTTACCTGTGCCAAGCTGAGGTCCAGCAAGGACACAGCCTCGTCTTACCTGTGCCCAGCTAAGGTCCAGCAAGGACACAGCCTCGTCTTACCTGTGCCCAGCTGAGGTCCAGCTAGGACCCCACCTTGCACAGCTTAATTCTAGCAGTGGCACACTGAGCAACCATAATGTGCTGAGTGCAGCATCCAAATATCACCTGTCATCAGCACAGGTGAGCACTGATTGCTACCACTGACACAATGCTTTGCTACCTATTACCATCCAGTAGAATGGAAGACGTTTCCCTAATCAATGTTTCTTGTTTGTGATTCAGGCCGTGGAACCTCTACAGTCCGCTCTTCAGCCGGAGATGCACATTGAGCATGAATCAATCCAGATCCAATAATCTTAGCATGTCAGGAACCTGTGTGTGCCGGCAGTTATCAGCATGGAGGGCACAAGAGCTGAACTCGTCTGCCAATGAAACCCAGTAAGCAGACCTCGACGTGGACATCTCAGAGGACCAGACTGCAACGGATGAGACGCACTGCGCACATTCGGGTGTTTGTACTCTAATACGCTATTTTTTTATCCTCTGTTGTTTGTATCTAAAAAAAACAATTCTATCTTTGGTTTGCTGAAAGGATATTCCTTGATCAATTCCCATGGACAATTCGCTCACTGTTCTGCATGTGTGGAATCATTTGTAGGCCAAGACTATACTAAGTGTACCTGTCATTACACAAAGTGGAGACGTTAATTAAATCCTTAACTAGATAACCCGGAAGTCACCTTCTGTATGAGAACGGATCAGTGGAATGGTGTCATAGAATGAGTCATCTGACCCCCTCATGAACGCAGCGCATGGGTATCTTCCATCTCATGCAGTTGGGACCCCCTGATACCTATCGGATGAACGGAAGAAAATGTATTTTATTTGAATGTATTGTGAAGACAGAATTGCAGTTATAATGTGTAAAATAATGTTGAATGTTTTTTTTTTCCTTTTAAGGTTTATGAAAGTAACTGTACAATGTGTTTTTTAGGCATCTAACTGGTTCACTGACTCTAATGTGTGACGTGCCGCCATATTGGACGGAAAGATTACACTGTGGCTCTTGAGGACTAGCCAACACAGCACCAGTACTGCCAGCAAATGCCATTCCAGCCAAGTATTTTTTTAAAGATAAGACACCCCCATTGTACAAAACACAGGGCCGGGCCCGGGGTGGAGTGACCAAGGAAGGTGGAGCATTGGGGGTCTCTTATAGCCTTGGTTCTCAACTGGTGGGTCGCGACCCCATGTTCAGCGGGTCGCCGTGTGCCTTCTACTTTTCTAGGTGAGAGTCTCTTAGCCTCCTCCTAGCGCAGCGCTGTCAGTTCTCACGCAGAGCAGCCATTCAGAATATGCAGCCCGGCGTCGAGTGTCAGCTTAAGGTGAGGTGGGCTGGAGCTATGGCCATGCGGGGAGCTCCATCCATCCATACGTGCATTGCTTACAGCTCCCTCACATGCCCTGGACCGGAGTGACGTCACATTCTGGCTACCGGCACCTCTACGGGGCGCGCATGGGAGTTGTAGAAGCAATGCGCATATGGATGGAGCTCTGTCACAGCACACACAGCAGCCCAGCACTGGACCCCCGGTGGTGGATCCACTCCAGTTCTCGTAATGGCACCTCAAACACACAGTTCAATCGCCTGCACCAGAACGCACAGTACCACAATGCCGTGCGTTCCATTGCAGTGCGACTTGGGTCACCACTTAATGACCAAGGAGAAATGTGGGTCCTGAGGTTACACAGGTTGAGAACCGCTGTCTTACAGACTGCAGTGCAAGGAATCTGAATAGGACTTCTGAGATGTTATACACAATGTGAAGCCGGTAACTAAAGGGTTCAATGGACTCCATGCAGTGCATGGGGGGGGGCAGCTGCTTCAGATATTCTGAGCACTGCCCAATTCAGAGGGGGTTAGGTCAGTCTCTGCATGTGAATCCTGACATAAACCAGATGAATAAAGTTATATAACTCACGTATAGAGGCCTTTTTAACAGAAGATCCCACAACAGGTAGAGTAGAGACGATCATGTGACAATGGGACGTTCACCTACAGTAAGAATACGTCACATACCTGCCATGGAAATGTTTCTGACCTGCTGATTCTAGAAGACTGCTGTTTTATGTTATAAGGTCCAAACGCTGCTCTGGAGATCTTCCTGACACCAGAGGTACAGTCAGGGTATTGTAGTGTGCAAGTCATGTGATGGACCTTGTAATTGATATGTGGGCATTTCAAACACCCTCAATAAATGATTATTTATAAGCAATATGACCCGATCGCTGTGTGTACTGACGTGCTGAGATCTGCTATGAAGAATGTCTCGGAGGTCTGGGAAGCACCTTATGGCTAGATGTGGAGTTGGAGCCGCCCTGCATGTATAATGGCTCCAATTGTAAGAAACCTCGCAACAACTAGTAATGGCATTGAGTCCGCAGCAAGGGCACACATCGCCGCCATTGATCCTGTCAGGTTAAAGCGCAGCTATCATTAGAATGTACAATCCACGTGAATCAATAGGGAATGTATCAGAATTACATTATTATCATCTTTGTGTCGCTCTGTTACTTTGGATTTTCAAACTGTTGGCCTTGAGCTTTTGCGTTTGGCAGCCTAGGGAACACTGTCTGTCTGCCCAGAGCATTGCGGGGACTTGATGTCATTACAGAGAGAGTCTCATGTTTTTCATTAGGCAATTCGTTTTAAGAACCCCCGGTCTGAAACGCCCCCTGTACCAGGGTTATATGAGTGACAGGGCATGAGTCTTCTGGTCTATCCCACATCCTCCTCAGCTTTCCAGAGAGAGAAAAGCTTTCCAGCATCTACAAAACATATTTAAATGGAGTGACCCTTTAAAGAGGACTATAATAGACTTCCAGTGTCTACCGTCAGTGGATGAACAAGGGCTGTGTTCCCACCTTACACCATATACAATATTATATCACTATATACAGGGACCTCTGTCTACTGAGCTGTCCACCCGTCTCCTCTTTACATCACACGATGATACTGAGAATTAGACATGTGCAAAAAAAATTGCTTTCTGACGAAACAAATGAAAACTAAAAACGTTTCCATTCGTTTGATCAATGAAAACATTTTTTTTCAACGAGCCTCCAAATCCGAACACTGAGAATGCAGAATGAGTGATGGCCATTTCGGCTGCCGGCGCGTTCTGAGCTTGCGTGCCGCCATCTGTGAGTGTAGCTTGGTATACACCAAGATGGTGGTGCTCGTATGTTCAGGCGCCGCCATTTTGGTGTATACCAAGCTACACTCAAATATGGGAGTGCGCCTGCGCAGAACGCACCGGCGGGCGATATGACCACCGCTCGTTCAGCGTGTGACGTCACACTGAAAATGCAGAACGAGAAGTGGCCATGTCGGCCGCCGGCCCGTTCTGTGCGCCGCCATCTTTGAGTGTATCTTGGTATACACTCAAAAGATGGCGGCGCGCTTGTGCAGAACGGGCCTGCAAAAGAAAGTATGCATGCACAAATATAGTTTTATGTATTCGGGCATATAATAAATTCATTATTTCGAGTTCGGACGAACCGCCGAGTCAACTGACTTTTGTTGATTTGCAGGTTTGTCTGAATCTGAATGCACATGTCTACGGAGAATGTCGCCTTCCAGTTAGCATTTCAGAGCTGGCAAAGATGTTTTACTGTTCTGTAATTGTAGCCAAACTTCCCAACAGCAATCATATCCCGACCACTAGAAAGAGGAAGCGTATAAATATACCTAATCATACATTCTTCACAGGGCACGACGGGCTGCAGGAGAGCTTTGTTTTTCAGATGGAAAGTTAAGTAATGTGATCCGTCCCAAGGACAGAAAACCGCACGCGCCCCGAGGACTCTGCCTGCTCCAGCCGTGTGCCAGCTCAAGTAGGTTCTATACATCATACGGGTCACTATGCTGATCATATCTACTGCCTGATCCCGGTCATATTCATAGTCCAGTCCTGCGACTTATACACAAGGAACTTTCACGGTGCCGTACAATTGCCCATCATGTACACCAATTAGGTTCTGCACGGTGCCAGGGGAGCTCATCATAGCATTACATCCGTGTTCTAGAAACTCGGGCCACTGGATAAGCAAATGTTCCTTTCTGATGATAGAGCAGAGAAGACACGTCAGAGACAATAACTGGACAATGTGACGACTTTATATATTCTGTCTGTCCGAGAGATTTACTTTCTGCTCCTGTAAAGCAAACCTTCATCCTCTTCTATCACACTTCCTGATGAGTGGGACACTGGTGATGTAGTCCTGGCCTCACAGATGCACCTGGGGAAGGCTACAGCAATCCACATTACTCAGCCCTGATTGCAAATCAGGTTTATTGGCAAATATTACAGACTTACAGCTGCTTGCAATGAACAAATCACACAAAAGCAATCTAAAGGTGCCCATATACTGTACAATTCTCGTAGGAGAATGGCTGGAAATCCCACGATCGTACGAGAATCGTACAGTGTATGGAAGGCGTGCGACCGGTTCTACTGTACGGTCGCAAGTCTTCCATCGAACAAGCAGGCTTGAAAACCCGCCGAGAATCGTACGATTCTCGGCGGGTTAGTGGCCTGCTTGTTCGACAACTGCCGAACGGGCCGGTGTGCGCACGCGCACACTGCCCGTTTGCAGTGATCGGAAGCCCGCCCCTCAGCGGGGCGGGCTTTCGATGATCGCAAGTACGATCTGCCCGTCCAAGATGGGCAGATCGTACTTGCGATCATCGAAAGCCCGCCCCGCTGAGGGGCGGGCTTCCGATCACTGCAAACGGGCAGTGTGCGCGTGCGCACACCGGCCCGTTCGGCAGTTGTCGAACAAGCAGGCCACTAACCCGCCGAGAATCGTACGATTCTCGGCGGGTTAGTGGCCTGCTTGTTCGACAACTGCCGAACGGGCCGGTGTGCGCACGCGCACACTGCCCGTTTGCAGTGATCGGAAGCCCGCCCCTCAGCGGGGCGGGCTTTCGATGATCGCAAGTACGATCTGCCCGTCCAAGATGGGCAGATCGTACTTGCGATCATCGAAAGCCCGCCCCGCTGAGGGGCGGGCTTCCGATCACTGCAAACGGGCAGTGTGCGCGTGCGCACACCGGCCCGTTCGGCAGTTGTCGAACAAGCAGGCCACTAACCCGCCGAGAATCGTACGATTCTCGGCGGGTTAGTGGCCTGCTTGTTCGACAACTGCCGAACGGGCCGGTGTGCGCACGCGCACACTGCCCGTTTGCAGTGATCGGAAGCCCGCCCCTCAGCGGGGCGGGCTTTCGATGATCGCAAGTACGATCTGCCCGTCCAAGATGGGCAGATCGTACTTGCGATCATCGAAAGCCCGCCCCGCTGAGGGGCGGGCTTCCGATCACTGCAAACGGGCAGTGTGCGCGTGCGCACACCGGCCCGTTCGGCAGTTGTCGAACAAGCAGGCCACTAACCCGCCGAGAATCGTACGATTCTCGGCGGGTTAGTGGCCTGCTTGTTCGACAACTGCCGAACGGGCCGGTGTGCGCACGCGCACACTGCCCGTTTGCAGTGATCGGAAGCCCGCCCCTCAGCGGGGCGGGCTTTCGATGATCGCAAGTACGATCTGCCCGTCCAAGATGGGCAGATCGTACTTGCGATCATCGAAAGCCCGCCCCGCTGAGGGGCGGGCTTCCGATCACTGCAAACGGGCAGTGTGCGCGTGCGCACACCGGCCCGTTCGGCAGTTGTCGAACAAGCAGGCCACTAACCCGCCGAGAATCGTACGATTCTCGGCGGGTTAGTGGCCTGCTTGTTCGACAACTGCCGAACGGGCCGGTGTGCGCACGCGCACACTGCCCGTTTGCAGTGATCGGAAGCCCGCCCCTCAGCGGGGCGGGCTTTCGATGATCGCAAGTACGATCTGCCCGTCCAAGATGGGCAGATCGTACTTGCGATCATCGAAAGCCCGCCCCGCTGAGGGGCGGGCTTCCGATCACTGCAAACGGGCAGTGTGCGCGTGCGCACACCGGCCCGTTCGGCAGTTGTCGAACAAGCAGGCCACTAACCCGCCGAGAATCGTACGATTCTCGGCGGGTTAGTGGCCTGCTTGTTCGACAACTGCCGAACGGGCCGGTGTGCGCACGCGCACACTGCCCGTTTGCAGTGATCGGAAGCCCGCCCCTCAGCGGGGCGGGCTTTCGATGATCGCAAGTACGATCTGCCCGTCCAAGATGGGCAGATCGTACTTGCGATCATCGAAAGCCCGCCCCGCTGAGGGGCGGGCTTCCGATCACTGCAAACGGGCAGTGTGCGCGTGCGCACACCGGCCCGTTCGGCAGTTGTCGAACAAGCAGGCCACTAACCCGCCGAGAATCGTACGATTCTCGGCGGGTTAGTGGCCTGCTTGTTCGACAACTGCCGAACGGGCCGGTGTGCGCACGCGCACACTGCCCGTTTGCAGTGATCGGAAGCCCGCCCCTCAGCGGGGCGGGCTTTCGATGATCGCAAGTACGATCTGCCCGTCCAAGATGGGCAGATCGTACAAGCTTTCAATGAGCTTACGACCATCGCAAGACAAAGGTCTTGCGATGGTTGTAAGGTGTATGGGCACCTTAAATGGGTCAACACAACAAATGTTTCAAGTGGTTTCCCCCAAATTCAACAGAAAATGAAACTTTTAATGACTTCCGCGGTCTCAAAATTGTTCGACCCCCTGAATAGAATCTTTGACAAGAGCACACATCTGCAGAACAGGTTTTGTCTCAAGCACACCTGATGCAAGTAATCACGGGCTTCAGTAGTTGCATCGGGCTTGCATGAAATACATGAATTGGTTGTTTGCGGAGTGTGACGTTTGACTGCATGTTAGAAATATGGCGAAGGCAAAAGAATGGCCCAAAAAGTTAAGAGAAGAGATCATCGTTCACAAACAAGGAACAGAATACTATAAGATTGCAAAGGAACTTCTACCACAGACATAGCATACTCTGCCCCAAGGGGCTTACCATCCAATCCTCTCCATCACAGTCACCTGTGTGCACACTGTATATTCTGAGGACGATGGTTATATATATATATTCTGGTTCTGTTCAGAAGCCTCTGGGGTTAAAACTGCAGCAGCAATAGAAATGCAACACAAACAAGGAAAATATACTCCATGCAGATGCAGCACAGGAGGGAGAGCGAGAACCCAACACTGCAAAGCCAGCTCCCTGTGTCAGTGGCTATACATGATCATTGTATGGCAGGGGTAGGCAAACTCTGGCCCTCCAGCTGTGGTGCAACTACAAATCCCATGAGGCATTGCAAGTCTCTGACAGCCATAGGGATGACTCCCAGACATGATCACAGGGATTTGTAGGTTATACCACAGCTGGAGGGCCGGAGTTTGCCTACCCCCGTCGTATGGCATACCTCCTCATTGTGTAGGACAGTGTGCTGGGATATGATGGCTTGCGTCATCTTGTGTGAAGCTCAACCTCCTGACATGCTCATGTACTTCTCAGGAGTTCCTTCCATCGATATTCCCTTCCCAGCTCCGTAACCTGGGAATATCCGTCATCGCACTTCATTCTCCCCGTGTCCAGAATTTCGGCATTCTTCAGGCTGATCTGGCTTTGACCGAAGCTCCATGTGTGTATTGTTTTCATATCGCTGGCCCGGGCCATGCGAGATCTCTGGGCCCTTCAGCCAGCTCAGTCTGCACACAGCAGGGGCCCCAGAGGGAACGGGGCCAAGACAACGCACGCTATGCTATGACCTCTGCTGATAAATATGCTACTTACAAGACTTGTTTTTGTCTAGCAGAACGTTTTTATATCTTCAAGTTGTTGTAACTAAAAAAGTCAGAATCAAAGTTTACACTAAAAGATATATTTCTGGTTATTATTATTATTATTATACAGGATTTATATAGCGCCAACAGTGTGCGCAGCGCTGTACAATATAAGGAAGACGTTACAATCACAATACATTTCAAGGCAAGCTAGTAAGGAGGGCCCTGCCCCTGAGGGCTTACAATCTAAAAGGGGAGGGGCCAGTGATACATGAGGAGGGAGCCGTGTGGGAATGAATTGTTTGAGAATGTGATGGTTGAACGGTTCGGTTGAGGTGGGATCGGCTCTCCTGAAGAGATGAGTCTTAAAGGAGAACTATGAGGGGGGGAGGTGATTGTCACTCACCTCATAGTTCTAGCCGACCTGTGACAATGAGACTGTCACAGGTCGGCTCAGTAGATCGGGAAGTGAGCGAACACATACCGGCGCTCGCTCACTTTTCGATCCTGTAACGCCAGAGAGCCGTGACAGGGGAGGGGCTGGATTCCCCCCTCCCCGCTCCGATGCTCCAGCGCTGACTGGTGGAACGGACGGGGGAGGGTACAGCTGGTTCTGCCTCTAGATAGGCAGAGCCAGCTGTCACTCACGCAGCTGGGCGGATCCAAACATAATTGTCGGGATCCGTTTCAGCTGTAACGTCTCAGTATATAGAGAGCTGTAGCTCCCTATATACTGAGCCTAGGGTGACGGGAGGACGCTAGTTTGTGTCCTCCCGTTACCCTAAGGAGAACTATGGGGAAAAACACTGACCCCATAGTTCTCCTTTTAAGGATCACCTGAAGGCAGTGAGAGTGGGAGATAGACGGGCAGGTTAGGGTAGAGAGTTCCAGAGGATGGGAGAGGCTCTGGTGAAGTCCTGGAGGCGAGCATGGGAGGAGTTGATGAGGGAGCTGGAAAGCAGGAGGTCTTGGGAAGAGCGGAGGGGACGGTTAGGGTGATACTTTGAGACAAGGTTGGAGATATAGCCGGGGGCGGAGTTGTGGATGACTTTGTAAGTGGTTGTTAATATTTTGAATTGTATCCTTTGGGCGATTGGAAGCCAATGCAGGGATTGGCAGAGGGGGGCGGGGGATGGAAGCCAGTGTAGGGATTGGCAGAGGGGGACAGGGATTGGCAGAGGGGGTTGCAGACTAAGGCTGTGTTTGGCCTCCCAAAAATGTACCAAGTGCCCCGGTGCCAATAGTGACCTTGGGCTGCAGTTCACACCATCTATTTTATGCACACGTGTAAAGAATGTCCACATCAGCACACCAAGGTGTCATTGGGTTGCCTGATGAAGGGACGGCATGTGGTTCCGAAACGTTGCATTTGCTTGTGGCATCATGTCCATCTAAACGTCAATAAAAGACGGATCGATGTGGTGGACTTTGGTGTGCCGGTGACATCATTATGTCCAACCCACAGTCTGATTGCTGCTCTGCAGGGGATTGTGTAAAGATAATATGAAGACGGATGCGAGGTAGTTATACTATTGGTAACTGGCGTGCCATTCTAGCCAATGAATGCCTTTTATCTTCATCCGATCTGATTTCCTGAATGAGGCCGATGAAATTATAAGACCTCTAATTGGTAAAAAACATATCACACGTCACAAGCGATTGCGCAAGTGCTGGGAACTCTGGCGTCATTGGCCAGGAATGTTCCGAAAAAGCTTCTCCGCACTGCACAGAGAACAGCAGAACTTCCATGTGGCTGCAGCTCACACAGCGGAGTGCTGAGTATTTATGGTTTCCCAAAATATGCGGGCCGGAGCCCGGCACACTCATCACTGCAGAATGTGCTGGAATTAGGTGGATACAGAATGCGTGCTGATGACTAGCAGGAATGTACTGCAGATTAAAGCCTCCGGTCATCAGCAGGGAAGACAGGCGGATGGGTATCAGTCCTTGCAGTTACATTTTTATGTCCCCAAATTACGTATGTGTGTATCTCTGTTTTTAACCTTAGCGGTGAGACAAGTTTGTTTGCATGCTGGCTGGTGAGTGTGCTGTATATGTTTGAAGGGTAATTGATTAGCCTGTATTTGTGGGAGGAGTCCGTTTCCCTCCTCACGCACATAAAACGGGCAGGTAGACTCACCTGGGCACGGCTGTCGTCAGCATGACCCGCCCACCCTGTCCCGTCATTCAACAATTTCACAGAGTATGCCCCCTCATTGGCATACTGTCCATCCGGATCAAGGCACACCTCAGGTCAGTATTGGGTTACTTGCCCTTATGGCAAAATTAAAAAAAAAAACACGAAAAAATAAAATAACGAAAAAAATCTCGCCGAAAAATTTACGAAAATCAAAAGAATCATACCGCCAGGGAGGTTAAAGCAGATGTTCCATGCAAAGATCCGCTTTTCCTGACCACTCCACCAAACAAAATTAGTTGTAAACAAAACCTTTAAAAACAACGATGTTACAAAAAAGTATGTAAAAATTCCTCGGTCTGGACCTCCAATGCTTCCTGGAGGAATGATGTCACCGTAACGCTCTATATATTATAACTAGGGATGCACCAATACCGGCATTTCGGATTCGAATACCAATACCGGAAATCCCATTAAGGAAGCCGGCAGGCGTATAATGACTCGCCACCCAGCTTCCTGATTAGCTGGTTCCATGCTCCCTTGTCACCAGGAGACAAGGGAGCATGGATCTGGTTTTCTGGCCAATCAGGAAGCCGAGGGGCGGGTAATGACTCGCTATCCGGCTTCCTGATTGGCCGGCTTCCCGACCAATCATGAAAGTGGTTGGCGAGTCATTACACGCCACTTGGTGACAAGGGAGCATGGGGCCAGCTTTCCTGCCAATCGGAGCCGGGGGGCGGGGGTGAGTCATTACCCACCCCCCAGCTTCCTAATTGGCGGGGAAGCCAGCTCCATGCTCCCTTGTGACGAGGAAGCATGGAGCAGGCTTCCCGTCCCATCAGGAAGCTGGCAACGTGTAATGACTCGCCACCCGGCTCCCTGATACCGGAAGTTCCGGTATCGAAATAAGCATCGGGAGTGTTTGGGCAAGAACTGATACTAGTATCGGTGCATCCCCAATTATAATTATTATTGCGATAGTAAATATAAAACTGGGGTCTCCTTGTACATCAGCGAGTCATGTTTATGACATTGTCCATCACAATCGCAGGCAAGGATCGGACGACTTTCTTTATGTCTATCAAATGATGTAGAACTTTAAAATATAAAAACGGCCAACCCTCACTGGAAAATCCGACTGGTCTCTGGAGCCCAGACCCCCCCCCCCCCCCCCCCCCCCCCCC
>NW_017306733.1:473321-476705 GCF_000935625.1 Nanorana parkeri
TCCTCCAGGTTACAGGCCAGACAATGCCATTAAACCCGCCTCCTGTGACCCCAGAATGTTAGGAAACCAAACCCAAAATCTGCTTTGAATAAGCTTGTCAGTGTTGGAGCTGCCGCACACATTGACCCTCCAGGAAGTTCTGTCATCATAATTATGTTCCCTCTAGTGACAGGAAGTACAGTGTGCACCGGGTTGGCTGGGAATATAGTGGCAGCCAATCAGGGAAAGCCTTGTTTGCAGCATTACATTTTGCCAGTACACTTCAACCAAGTACAATACACCATCAAAGACTTTTCCTGTGCGGACATCTACCGCGGGACCATACAGCTAAATCACATTACACAAAAGAGTGCTGAAAGTGACATTAAACCCTCAGATTTTTTTTAACATAAACCAATACTGTAATGTGCGCCTTCCTGTAATCCATGGTAGTTTCCCTTCTCTTTGCTGCTCTTCCTTTTAAATCCTCATGTCTTCTCATGCTTGGTGAGAACTTCCCTTTGTAGCTGAGTGCCTCTTCCTGTAGTGCTGGCTCAGGTTGCAAACGTACACACAGACACCATGTATCCATTTCAGAGACAAGACAGTCTGCTGCAAAACAGAAGTTCTGCCCAGCATGAGAAGACATGAGGATTTAAAAGGAAGAGCAGCAAAGAGAAGGCAAACAACCATGGATTACAGTAAGGCGCACATTACAGTATTGTTTTTGTAAATAATATCCTATTTTAACTGACGCTACATACCAAAGTTCCCCTGAGTCCCATTTTACCCGTTCTGTCCTCCTCCTGCCTTTAATGTTTCCAGAGTCTTCCCACAGAGAGACAGATCCAGAATGTGACCTCGGGCTATCAACGAGAGACGGTTTTATGACATAGCAAACGTCAACCACTTTGCCTGTCCAATCATCGGTTGTTCAGTGGATCGGGATCCATCTCTGCACACAACTCAAAGAGATATTGTTAACTCTTCAAATAACAACACTGAGTAGCTCCCCCTTCAGAACATTGGACATCATCCAGAAGAGCATTCACCTCAAGCCCCTCTGATCACAGATAGATAGGTGATCATCCAACATCGGAACCAGCGCAGCACTTTCACCGTCGATGACATCACCTCGTTCAGAACCTCTGGAAGTCTCGCATCAACTCGCCAAACCATACAGGACCTCAGGATCTTTACCACCACCTTCGCCGATGACATCATTGTTACATAGTTTTTGAGGTTGAATAAAAGACATAAGTCCATCAAGTCCAACCTATAGTGTGCATGTGTATGGTTCTGCTGATGTGTGTGAATGTATATGTCCGCATGTGATCACCTTTCTAAGGTCTCGTTCACACCTAGGCGTATTGCATATGCGATTCGCGGTAACAAAGTCGCGCGTTTCCAAAGGCTACTTGGCTGTATCCCAATGGAAACGCGCAACAAAACGGCCCAAAGTAGTACCTGGATCTTTTCAGGCGTGGGCCGTTTTGTAGCGCGTTGGGGACGGGCGGAAATACGCCAAGGTGGGAACGAGACCATTGAATACAATGGGATTTATATTTTTGAGCGTTTTGTAGAGCGTTCGTCGCGCGTAGAACGCGCTACAAAACGTTCAGGTGTGAACGATGGCTAAGAGTACTTGTACCCCTGTATATTACAGTCCCAGAGGAAATCGTCCAAGCGCTTCTTGAATGATTCCACACTCTTAGCTGAAATCACTGCATGCGGCCCCTCGTTCATCGGATCACTCCTAACCAAACCATGAGTTTTCACGCACCACACCTGTGATTTATTCAATCATGAAATTACCTTTCCACCGTTTTCCACCTTCCCCTCTGATCCCGAACCACCCAACCCGGTAAGCACCCCATTTGTTCCGTCTCTCATCACTGTCAACCCATCGGACCACACCAGCAATCAACCAATCCACACCGATCGCTTTAGAACATTGTTCGTGGCGCTTCCTCCATTTCCCTGTTTCGTTCTAGGGTTACACGTGTCGGACACCCCGGTCTGTACAATCAGGAAGCTGCACACCAACACCACCCCCGGCTCACAACCCTTGTCCATCAAGATCACACACACCCCCTTTAGAGCGCTGGAACGCTGGACTGCCCCTCCAATTTTTCATCGGTTTTATGACATCATGCATCACTTGACGAGCAGGCTCTGTTCTCTGCTATGACTGGGCTATCATTCTGCCATTCAGTGATTGCCCGGGATAGATCAGGACCAATAAGTAGCACATTGGGTAGACAGACCAGCTTTTTTTCCTTACACTCAAGGTTGGTCCCAGTACTGGTTTTGGGTAAGTTGGCAACCCAACATCCCATTTGCTGAACAAACTCTATAAACTCGCATCCATTTAAGGACCGAGTCCGCACATGAAGAAGAATGTATTGTTCTATTTCTGAAGATGGGTGTTACAGAAAATATGTTGTTTTTGTTTTGTTACGGTCGAATGGTTTGTATTAGTATAAAAGACAATATAACAATTCTATTAAACAATTTCTATGTCGAGACATTGAGCAATTAAATTATTTTTCGTACGGGTTTCTATTGTGGAAAGAATTCTGCCTGAGTCAGCTCTTTTCTGGGGATTGTTTTTAAAGATGGTTGATGGGACTTGATGCGGTCTGTACGCCCGGAAGGGAATGTTTTGATGGATTCTTCTGCAAGGGGCAGTGAGCTCACTCTGGGATGTGGGCTTCACGCTGATATATAACCTGGAGTTAATAAAATTTAGTTTTCGGCGCAGAGTACCAGTTTAAGGTCCTCTGGATCGTGTACAAAGCTTTACGTTGAGCACACAGAAGCCAGGAAAAGCCCACAGGAGGTGGCGAGAACGTGGCTTCAATTTATTGAAAGCGATACGAGAAGTGTTTTTCCAGACGCTGAGAAATGTCTTAGTCAGCTGACTTCGAGTGCATGGAAACATAATCTCGCATGACGTGATGGAGACCAGGGGAGACACCAGCCAGTAAATATATCTGCTGCCCACACACACACAGGAGAGAAGGTGACCATTCTGTGCAAGGATGAAACAATATTCGTGAAAATGTTCCCTGACACTTATACCTGGACCAGATTCCTGCCGCTGCTTGCATGGAAGCTACGTCATTCTTTAACAAATACATTCGGTACAGCACACCCAGTATTGCAGCATGTCCTTCCATTAGAACGTCACAGGGCACCATCAATATTCTGAGCCTGCAAGCACACTCTTATGTCAATTGCCAGTCCTATCTCACCAGTCCCCATCCCAACTGTCACCTCGCTGTTGTCCCTTACTGGAACATTACCACCATGGATTATCAATCTCATAGCACAGTCTTCTTCTTACTCTTATTGTACGATCTGGCTGTCCCAGGAGAGAGGACACATTTTCAGCATCACTCA
>NW_017306733.1:476717-484931 GCF_000935625.1 Nanorana parkeri
ACATTTTCCGCCTCCCCCCCCCTCCCCCCCCCCCCCCTTCCCCCCATGGCCTCATGTGGCTCCTTCTTAATCCTCGTAATCAACAGTAGCTCCTCTTTTACACCTGTGACCTTGTGTTACTCCTTCATCCTTGCAGCCTCCTGTGACTCCTCCTTTATCCTTGTGGCAACCTGCACCTCCTCCTCCATCCTTGTAACATCCTGTACTTTGTCCTCCTCCACTGTTTTAACCCTCTGTCATTCTTTTTTTTTTTTAAACCTTTATGACCTTCTGTACCTCCCTTTTCACCCTTGTGGCCTCCATGGCACCTCCTCTACCCCAGTGGGCTGTTGTAGCTCCTACTTCACCCTTGTGACCCCCCATTTAATGCCTTCTTCACCCCTGTGTCCCTCTGTAGCCCCTCTCCATTGTCTGTAATCTCCTGTACATCTGTCTTCATCTTCACTGCCTCCACTACCTTCATAACCTTCTGTATCTTTGCTACAACCATGTGCCCTATGATGGCTCCTCCTCCAACCTCTCAATGGATACACTGGACCCTTGTTGTCTCCATGCATTGGCACAGGGAGTACATCTGTCTTCATCTTCACTGCCTCCTGAGGCTACTCATTCATCCTTGTGGCCTCCTGTGACTCCTCCTCCATGATCATAATCTCCTCTAGGTCCTCATCCACCCTTAAAACTTTTTGTAACTCCTCCACCTCCTTCATAACCTTCTGTATCTGTTGCTACAACCACGTGCCCTATGATGGCTCCTCCTCCACCCTCTCAATTGATACACTGGACCCTTGTTCTCTCCATATATTGGCACAGGGAGTATGTCTTCTGTTTGCAGCTTCTACTTGCTGGACAGATGGACAATGTCAGTTTTGTACATTACCAGGCAAAGTAATAAGCACCCTAATTTTACAATAACTCCGCCTCACTATGCCTAGAGACAAATTGTACCACCATATTTTTAAAACATCATCCCAGCCTATCAGATTACAAGACGACCACAGGGATAGTTCACCTGAAGAAAAAGATGCCTCCAGCTGCATCATGGGAAGTGTAGTCCTGGGACTAGGGAGTACTAGAAAAAGGCTTAAGAGGGTGAACACTACTTTTAAAGCTTAAATGTAAAATAAACTGCCTGCAATGATGAACAGCCAAGTTGAACAATCTAGGACAACATAGCTGACTAGGAAAGTGATCTGAATTGGAGAATGTTTCCAGCTCAGCTATGTTGTCCTAGACCGTTCACTTCTCCTGACTTCTCCAAACTCTTCACCGTTATGTTACATAGTTACATAGTATTTGGGGTTGAATAAAGAAATACGTCCATCGAGTCCAACCCAGATAGGTCCACGCATCATCTCATTCTTAGGGATACTGGTACGCCCGGATATTACGGTCCCTCAAGAAATTGTCCAAACGTTTCTTGAACAAATCTACACTCTTGGCTGAAATCACTGCCGATGGCAGCGAGTTCCAGACCTTAACCGCTCTTACTGTAAAGAACCCTCTTCACCCCTTGTGCTGGCATTTTTAATCCACCAACTTTAGGTGGTGGCCTCTAGTCTTTGTAATGGAGTTAATCTCAAACAGTTTGTTGCCAATGTTGCTGTCACCATTGAACATCTTGTACATGAAAATCATATCCCCCCTTAATCTCCTCACTTCCAACGTGAACATGTTTAAGGTCAGTAGCCTTGTCTCATAGCTCTGGTCCTCCATTCCCCTAATTAGTTTGGATGCCCTCCGCTGGACTCTCTCCAGTTCAAGGACATCCCTTCTCAGTACCGGCGACCAAAACTGGACCGCGTACTCTAGATGAGGCCGAACCAACGATCTATATAGAGGCCCAATTATAGACTTGTCCCTGCAATACATCCCCTTCTTAATACAGGACACAGGTGGAGTTGGGAATGTGAATGGCAAGGAAGGGCAACTATGAGAAATGTTACTAAACTAATAATGACTGTGTACAAATATCTCATAGAAGAATGATGTACAAGACTTAAGCTGATGGAAACCAGACGAAAACCAAGTGCACATATGTTTGAAGGTCGTGTGTGAAGTGTTTCAGAGACGGACGCAGTGTGTTATTGTTCATATGCGTCATGTGTATTTTTATACCCAATTAAACTCCCTTTTATGTTACTGGAACTATTTTCCTTCAACGGACGGAGTTCTCCTCATCAAAGGGAGGGGTGGCTTCCAGATTTTAAGCTTCTTGACATCTTGTGGAATGTAAAATATGAATTTCAGGGTGTTGGCCGTGTTTATTCTTGTTATTTTGTTTAAAATTAGAGTGAAGGTGTCCAAAAGAGCCCTATGCTGGGAATGAGCCAGGGTATGGGACTCTTCCAAATTTTGCTGGCCTGTGTACCTGGTTATCCTTTGGAGGGGATAGAAGATTCTAAGGGGGGTGCATTTTTCCACATGTAATCCGCTGGAACGCGGATCTGAAAAGATAATACATTGCAGTAGATGTTGGGACCGATATTGCTCTGCATATTGTTTGCGGCTCTGGCGTCTGAGCCTGAAATAGAGAACAGGAAAGCCACCTCAGCATTCACAATCTCTGCAGTTTCAAGATAGTGTTCAAGCCAACACTGAGGAGAGCAGAGATGGCTCCATATGTAACAAGAAGATAAAGTGATTTTCCGGCACACATGGGATGCACATGTCACATTTGTCATTTTTATTGCATACATATTGCAGCTTTCAGGGATGTCTGCCTCAGTGATTAACGAGATTATGCTTTAATATTATTTATATCTGAAAGTGTTACATAACCGTTTGAACTTTCTTTTTTTTGGTAACTCTCTAAAATGTCTGCAACCCCCCTCTGCCGATCCCTGCACTGGCTTCCATCCTCCCCCCCCCTCTGCCGATCCCTGCACTGGCTTCCATCCTCCCCCCCCCTCTGCCGATCCCTGCACTGGCTTCCATCCTCCCCCCCCCTCTGCCGATCCCTGCACTGGCTTCCATCCTCCCCCCCCCTCTGCCGATCCCTGCACTGGCTTCCATCCTCCCCCCCCCTCTGCCGATCCCTGCACTGGCTTCCATCCTCCCCCCCCCTCTGCCGATCCCTGCACTGGCTTCCATCCTCCCCCCCCCTCTGCCGATCCCTGCACTGGCTTCCATCCTCCACCCCCCTCTGCCAATCCCTACACTGGCTTCCATGCCCTGCCCTCCTCTGCCAATCACTACACTGGCTTCCACCCTCCACCCCCCTCTGCCGATCCCTGCACTGGCTTCCAATAGCCCAAAGGATCAAATTCAAAATATTAACAATGACTTACAAAGCCACCCACAACTCTGCCCCGGCTATATCTCAAACCTTGTCTCAAAGTATCACCCTAAGGCCTTGTTCACACCAAATGCAGAGCAGATCCGGTCAGGTTTCTGCACACACAGTGCAGTGGGTTGTGTAGCGTTTTTGATGCGTTCCGGGCCGATTTTGGTAAAAAAAAAATGTTTTAATTAAGTTTAAGCTGCGATGTAAACTGGAGCTCAAAATACCATAGGAATACATTGGACGCAGTTTTGATCCGGTCCGCACCTGCTCTGCTCTGTATCTGCTCCGCGCTTGGTGTGAACAAGCCCTAACCGTCCCCTCCGCTCTTTACAAGGCCTCCTGTTTTCCAGCTCCCTCATAAACTCCTCCCATGCTCGCCTCCAGGACTTCACTAGAGTCTCTCCCATCCTATGGAACTCTCTACCCCAACCTATCCGTCTATCTCCCACACTGACTGCCTTTAGGCGATCCCTTAAGACTCATCTCTTCAGGTAAGCCGATCCCACCTCAACCTAACCACTCAACCATCACATTCTCAAACAATTCATCCCCACACAGCTACCTCCTCATGTATCACTGGCCCGTCCCTTTTAGATTGTAAGCCCTCAGGGGCAGGGCCCTCCCTACCATCTTGTCTTGAATTGTATTGTGATTGTAATGTCTTCCTTATATTGTAAAGCGCTGCACAAACTGTTGGAGCTCTATAAATCCTGTATTATAATAATAATGTCTTGATGTGACAATACATAAAGGTCAGTCTACCCAAAACTCTCAACTTCTATTGAGTACAACTTCAATATTTCCTCATCGGAGTTTCTGCATACTCCCATTATATCATCCAAATGCTCCCCTTGTACTTTCCGTAATAATACACAATTGTAAAGTTCAACAGGAACAGCACAATTATGATTCAATGAAAAGGCCGGGTTGAGAAATCAGGTGCAAAAGTCCTTCCCCTGGAGCACCTGAGATTGAGTGGTGTCTAAATATAATTCTGCCAGGGCCCCCGACACTGGGTGGAGTTGGGAACACATGTGCAGAGATCACTCTGCCAGAACCATTGAGACTGGGCAGAGTTGGGAACACATGTGCAGAGACCACTCTGCCAGAACCATTGAGACCGGTGGAGTTGAGAACACATGTGCAGAGACCACTCTGCCAGAACCATTGAGACCGGTGGAGTTGAGAACACGTGCAGAGACCACTCTGCCAGAACCCTTGAGAGAGGTAGAGTTGAGAACACATGTCTAGAGATCACTCTGCCAGAACCCTTGAGACTGGGCAGAGTTGGGAACACATATGCAGTGATCACTCTACCAGAACCCTCGGGACCGGTGGAGTTGAGAACACATGTGCAGAGACCACTCTGCCAGAACCATTGAGACAGGTGGAGTTGAGAACACATAGGCAGAGACCACTCTGCCAGAACCCTTGAGACAGGTGGAGTTGGGAACACATAGGCAGAGATCACTCTGCCAGAACCCTTGAGACTGGGCAGAGTTGGGAACACATATGCAGTGATCACTCTACCAGAACCCTTGAGACAGGTGGAGTTGGGAACACATGTGCAGAGATCACTCTGCCAGAACCATTGAGAGCAGTGGAGTTGGGAACACATGTCTAGAGATTGCTCAAGAACCCTTGAGATTGGGTGGAACAATGATTCACCCAGAACCCTAAATGGGGCAAACAGCCTCAATGCACCCCAGCGAAGATTCAGTATTCTAATATCCTTTATTTGTCAAGAAAAAAATAATAATACCAACTTAAAACATTTAGCAGCGTCCACATTTGAGGTTCTCAGAATGTCACAAGCCCCCCATGGCCAATGTATATTATATGTGATTTGTAAGGTGATGTTACTGGTAAGTGGGTAAAGGGGTCCCACACGCCGGGGCCCGCTGTGCTGTTCCAGAGCTCTTAAAACAGTTTCAATCAGACCTGCACTCTATTTATCCCAGCTGCATCAGAGAATAAAAATTCCTTGGATTCATTTTGACTTGGTTGGACCTGCTGAGTTCCCATAACCAAAATAAAGAGGATATGCTAGTATATTCTTGAGGTCTCTGTTTTAATATCAGGCCGTACCTAAGATACTTGGACCTTGGCCAAGAGACACAACGGCTGAGGTGGGATACAAGATAATGTTTCTCGGAGTCTGAAACACTCAGGTCCCCCCAAAACACCTGGATCTGAGCGCAGCGTTTAATCACAGGTTTATTGCTGCCTGGGCCCAAGTCTCTAATAGAATTTAGCAGCAATAATACCACATGAAATACTCAGCCATGGACGCATATGAATCGAATAAGGGATACATTCCTTCTCCTCCTTCCAGCACATACACAGAAAATCATTTCAACTGGAGAAGTCTAGAAATTAGATACATGTCAGCAAGTGTCACACTTGGCTACCCAAAAGTGCACCGTCATCCTTCCACAAAGGTACGCACGGCCTAGGTGATAATGTGTCAATGGCTTTGTCATGGAAAATTGGGGTGGGGGTTGGAATTTTCTTCAAAAGAAGACACCAACAATATGCATAAATGTCATTGTGGGCTGGACGCTCCTGCAAGAACTAAGCACCATACAATTTGTGGGGTTTATCGGCTTGCAAGTTGCTGATTTGGTCCAACCCTGGCACTCCAGCTGTGATGAAGCTACAAACTCCATCATACCTACACTGCAGGGAGTCATGCCTGTGGCCGTTAGAGTCTTGCAATGCCTCATGAGGCTTGTAGCTCCAAAAGAGCGGCTGGGCTGTGGTTGCCTAAACCTGCACTAGAGTTTTGTTTTACTTCTATGGGATCAAATATGGCCAAATTAGAAAGGTGGAACTGGCCGGGTTGTTATTATTATACAGGATTTATATAGAGCCAATAGTTTGCACAGCACTTTACAATAGAAGGAAGACATTACAATCACATTACAATTCAAGACAAGATGGTGAGGAGGGCCCTGCCCCTGAAGGCTTACAATCTAAAAAGGAGGGGCCAGTGATACATGAGGAGCGAGCTGTGTGGGGATCAATTGTTTGAGAACGTGATAGTTCAGTAGTTAGGTTGAGGTGGGATCGGCTTCCCCGAAGACATGAGTCTTAAGGGATCGTCCTAAAGGCAGTCAGGGTGGGAGTTAGGCGGACAGGTTGGGGTAAAAAGTTCTAGAGGATGAGAGACACTCTAGAGAAGTCCTGGAGGCGAGCATGGGAGGAGTTGACAAGGGATTGTTTCAGCCTTATTTTGTTATTGGTTTACTATTCAATCCATGACAAATTAGGGGGTATCTAAACTTGTTTTCCACATTTTGGATACATTAGGTAATAGCTGAAGACCCCTTTAGAAGAAATGCCCCTTCACTTCCTATCCTGTAGACACAAAAGGAAGTAACAGGAAATGAGGTCAATCCCCTCAGGTGTCCCCCATTGGAAGATTTTGCTTTATTCCTGTTACAATAACAACTACATTGTTTTCCCATCACTTTCAGTCCCAGTTATTAAGGGAACCGGGACAATCATAGAGCGAGGAAACAGAAACCTAATAGGGTTTTCTAACCCTCCCCACTCCATACAAACCAAAAATAAAAGTTTTGCCTTTAGATACACTTTCATGTTTAGTCTTCAGTACCTAACGGGAAACAGTCAGATTTAATTTGCGGCTGGTCTAGAATCTGACTGGAAGACAAATCTCTCTTTGCATAATTTATCACAGAAGCCGTGCCGAAATCTCTCATGACAAATGTATTTTGATATCACCGTATGTTACATATACGATATGTCATTGCAAGTTAAGAACAAAAGAGGCGAAATAATCCTACACCGAGCCAAAAATCATTACATTGCGTCGTTGTGGACTTTCTGCCGCAGTAAGAGCGCAGAACGGCTTCCATAAACCATTATCAAAAGTGTCTTTGTTGACTCAAATCATTTGCCGCGGTATTGCGGTCAAAAGCAATTTCCATAGAAGGGGCCCAGAAAGGAATAAACGTTGTTAAATTGTAACTAATAGAAACAATACCTGAATCCCGCCAGCTTTGATTGATCCAAGATCCGCCGAGGAACCCAAAAGTTGACATCATATATAACTCACTCAAACTCATGTTTACGTCTCTGCAATCGATGCCATGTGGCTCAGCAGCTCCATAAACTTGCATTACGCATTTCCCCAAATTTGCAACACATTTTAGTTGTTTAGGTGATTCAGTGAAGCCCGTAACAGAGTATTGTGTTTATAGTTCGTAGGTGAACTGATAGCTGAGGATGAAAATATATGGTAAGAAAAAAAAAAAAAAAAAAAAAAAAGGGTATTTCTACCAAGACCACCAGCAGTAGTAAAGCCCCATAGTGTCCTGATGTCCTCTGGAGATAAGTGACCAGGAATGTTTCACATTTCATACTGATTTTTGGCTTTGGGGAACATTAGAGTGTTAGCTCCTCTGGTGCAGAAACAGATGTGACTGGCTCAGTGTTCTCTGTACAGCACTGTGGTATATGTCAGAGCTATATCAATGTATAAAAACAATAGGTTCTTGATTGCCCAGGAAGCCGGGTCCATGCTGTTTGGCCCACTTATTGCTGGTTGGATGGGAAGCCGGCTTACCAGCCAAACAGCATGGAGCCAGATTCCAGCAGGAAGCCGGGCGGCAAGTCATTCCTATGATTGGCCGGGAAGCTGGCTCCATGTTTCCTGGTGGAACTGCCAGTCAGAGGAAATCTCCCTCTGACCTGAAGTTCCAGTATCGGGGGGTAAGCATTTTGGACGAGTACCAATACTAGTATCAGTGCATCCCTAATAATAATAGTGTGTGACTGCGGGGGGGGCATTAGAGTGTGAGCTCCTCTGGTGAAGAGACTTGATGTGACTGGCTCAGTGTTCTTTGTTATATAAATGTATAATAATAATAATAATAATAATAATAATAATAATAATAATAGTG
>NW_017306733.1:485407-496406 GCF_000935625.1 Nanorana parkeri
AGTGTGTTTGTGCCATAAATAACAAGGGTAGAAAAGAATGATTACATTTGTATCTATATGTCAGCTGGTCCATCAACCAAGACACACGTGTATACCACTTCCAATCTCCTTGACCAAATTAGAGTATTTATCTTTTATAAACACATAATGGAGATGTTACACCTTGTATGCAGGGCCGGATTTACTCTCTCTGCTGCCCCAAGGCCAGTTTCCCCAATGCGCCCCCCTACCCGCCAACCCCCCATGGAGAATGGCAGACCTGCAGGCTGCATACAAGTGATCTCGGCGACATTGCCGAGATCACTTGTACAAAACAAGCTTCGGCTTCCCCGCTGTACATTTAGCCCTGCTTGCCCAAAGCCGGGCTACATGTAGAAAACAACTACCCGTCCGGCGCCCGGAACTTTATGTCCTGGGCATCAGGCGATGGGAATTCCACACCCCTGCTGCCCCTCTACTCCCTGCTGCCCCGGGGCCAGACCTTGGTTGGCCTTGTGGGAAATCTGGCCCTGCTTGTATGTCGGACAGTCAGCAGCCTGGAGTGTCACCTGCTCATATCATTCCTGAATAGTGGTGATTGAAAGAATGTTTTCCTTGTCAGATGAAAGTATTCCAGGCAGCACCTTCTCAGTCTGTCACTGACCTCCACCTTCATCCTTTCTAGGAAACAAATCGTAAAACGCGAAGGATCTTTGAGGTGTTGTCAAGTTAAAGCTTCCGATAATTACACACGGGTTTGATGTTGACATTTTGTATCTGGGGAATATGAAGCCTGTTGTAGTATAGAATGATCCCTTTATCCTTTGTCAAATACCTCAATCTGCTTGTTCTGGCCTGTTAATCCTCTTGTCCTTCTGACAATCACAAACTTTCCAGCTTCTGGTACCCCGGTGATGACGGTCAATAAGCCAGTTGCTGCTTTTAAACTTCCAAGTGTTTACACTTAATTTAATGGAATGTCATCTCTCCTGCGAGCTCCTTCAGAGCTGACATGTGTGAAATAATATGCCGGGATTGAAGGATGGGCTTGCAGTCTTCCATACCTTGCAGTCTTCCATACCTTGCAGTCTCCCATACCTTGCAGTCTTCCATATCTTGCGGTCTTCCATACCTTGCGGTCTTCCATACCTTGCAGTCTTCCATACCTTGCAGTCTTCCATACCTTGCAGTCTTCCATACCTTGCAGTCTCCCATACCTTGCAGTCTTCCATATCTTGCGGTCTTCCATACCTTGCGGTCTTCCATACCTTGCAGTCTTCCATACCTTGCAGTCTTCCATATCTTGTGGTCTTCCATACCTTGCGGTCTTCCATATCTTGCGGTCTTATATATCTTGTGATCTTATATATCTTGCAGTCTTCCATACCTTGCAGTCTTCCATATCTTGTAGTCTTATATATCTTGTGGTCTTCCATACCTTGCAGTCTTCCATACCTTGCAGTCTTCCATATCTTGCAGTCTTCCATACCTTGCAGTCTTCCATATCTTGCAGTCTTCCATATCTTGTGGTCTTATATATCTTGTGGTCTTATATATATTGTGGTCTTATATATCTTGCGGTCTTCCATACCTTGCAGTCTTCCATATCGTGTGGTCTTCCATACCTTGCAGTCTTCCATATCTTGTGGTCTAATATATCTTGCGGTCTTCCATACCTTGCAGTCTTCCATACCTTGCAGTCTTCCATATCTTGTGGTCTTCCATATCTTGTAGTCTTATATATCTTGCAGTCTTCCATACCTTGTAGTCTTCCATATCTTGTAGTCTTATATATCTTGCGGTCTTCCAAATCTTGTGTTCTTCCACAAAAAGGAACTTTTAGGCAGAAAGACTGGAGGAAGGTGGATGAATTCCAGGTTCATACAGTGTAGCGCCCCCTATTAAAGCTAAGCAGTGTAGATAGGTGGTACACGAGTGATTCAAACACTCAAAACATAACACGGGCCCTGCGTTATATGTTATTATTGTATGTCAGCGGGCCTCCAACCACTGGAACGGAATGGGTAAGAGACTGCACATGCCGGTCTTGGAGTCGGCAGAAGTGGGGTTTAGGTTCATAAAAGTTCTTTATATCAGTCCCAAGGCAAAGATGAGCATTGTGGGGGTAACCCCACTGCAAGGGTAGTTTTTTTTTTTTTACTGGAGATAGACTTTAAGGTAAAAAATATTAGATTCATATAGTGACACAAAGAGACATTCAGCAAGATAATGTTGTATTGTTTAAAAAGAGTAAGAGGAGCAAAGACAAAAAAACAGTACAGACCGTTGCTAGGTTTCAGCCATTGACTTTGATATATTGGAAACTACAAGGATACATTTTTTTTTTCCTATCCTGAGACTCCACCAATTAATGCAGAGCTTTGTCCGGAGCTTTGTCACAGTGAACATAGGAGACAAGAGTGGGGACGGCCGTGTACAATCCACTGTGCTTGGTTGGATGCCTGTGTGGTAAGTTGGGTAATGACTGTTGGCATCTGTGAGGTTTTATCACACCAATCTCAGCTTGCCTCTAAAGAGCTTGAGGTATACCTACACCTGAACAAAGTTTTTTTCGGGAGAGGGGCTCAGTTCTGTAGTCTATGTATAGAAAAGCAGACACTGTCCTATGCTCAGCACTGCTCTATGTATAATGTAGTATGGCGACTTTGGCACCCAGGCCTCTCAGTCAAAGGTGCTGAGAGGGTCCTGAATGTGAAGCATGTTATAAGTAGGAGCCTGGCTTTTCAGGTTCGTCCAGGTTTTCCTAATAGTAGCCGGGATCTGTAACTCTCTTAAGGTGCCCATACACTGCTCGATTCTCGTACGAGAATCGCGGGAAATCCCGCGATCGTACGAGAATCGAGCAGTGTGAACGGAGACGTGCGACCGTTTCTACTGTACGGTCGCACGTCTTCCGTGAACCGGCATGTTCGAAAACCAGCCGGGAATTGTACGATTCTCGGCTGGTTAGAACGGTGCTCGGAAGACAAATGCCGAACGGGCCGGTGTGCGCACGCGCACACTGCCCGTTCAGCATTGCGGTCATCGGAAGCCCGCCCCTCAGGGGGGCGGGCTTGCGATGATCGAGAGTGCGATCTGCCTGTCCAAGATAGGCAGATCGTACGTTTTTTTAATCCCTGTACAACCATCGCAAGACTAAGGTCTTGCGATGGTTGTACAGTGTATGGTCACCTTTAGAGCTCTGGGTGGGATGAGATCTCCGGTCCTGGGGCCAGGTGTTGCCAATGACCAGCCTGGGCTGATCAGGTGGCTGAGAGCAGCCTCAGTAAGAAGCCAGCCCAGAGCTCAGAGTTGGAGTTGAGTGTGTGCAGGAACATGGACACCCAAGGGACCTGTTGGACGCACTGCTGGGAGAGCAGTGTGAGTGCCCATGAGGGGAGAGGTCAGGAAGGCCGGTGATCCAAGGGACCTGTTGGACGCACTGCTGGGAGAGCAGTGTGAGTGCCCATGAGGGGAGAGGTCAGGAAGGTCGGTGACCCAAGGGACCTGTTGGACGCACTGCTGGGAGAGCAGTGTGAGTGCCCATGAGGGGAGAGGTCAGGAAGGTCGGTGACCCAAGGGACCTGTTGGACGCACTGCTGGAAGAGCAGTGTGAGTATCACACCGAGTGCTGAGAGGCTTGGAGCTGATGAAAGCTACTGAGCAATACTAAGGACTGTATCTGCTGAAGAAAGCTGATTATGATAAGAAATGCATGAAATGTTGGCCATTGTGTGAGCAAAGGACTATCATTTATGTTGCTGCTGGAAGGTGTCTTGTGCAACAGGGGAGGTCTACCCTGTTTATGGAAAGAGACTTTTTTTGTTTGCCATTAATAAACTGCATTTTACTTGCATTTCCTGACTACAGTGCAGTGTCCTTGTTACAATAAATAAGCAGCAGCCACGCAGATGTTAGTAAAACTTGCCCCACATTCTCCTCTGAAGCAATAATAAAGTTGTAGTGATAGATTCTCACTTAAAGAATAATAAAAGACTCAGTACAATTTTCCACTCTCCGGCAGAATACTCCTAGCGTGGAACGTAAAGCATGAATAAAATGTTCAGCATATGTATTCATAGCTCGCTCTGATTCACGCTCTCCCAGTTGGCAGAGATTCCTGTGCTGGCAGGGGTCCCACATATAACTTATACCGATTTGCTTCTGTGTTTGTACACATGTAATGACAGCGCACACACATCACCTACCAAATGGGCCCGGTTCAGGTGGAGGTCACTGACTTGGCAGATACCCAGTAGGCGAAACAAATATGCAGCTTGTATCCGGAGCGTTGTGTAATCCGGATGAATCGCTCTGGGATTGGATGAGAAAGCTGTGAATTCACTCGTCACACAATGAAACGATTAAATAAGCCAGAAGGACGGAGAGGTAACAGGCATCGCACAAATAGCTGGAACCGATCCCAACATCTTCAGATGCTAAGAAAGCGATGAGCCTGAGTACTTCTAAGATGCTTTTATCTGATGTCTTACAGAATACAGTTCCCTCTCCCGGGGGATTCACTTCTCAGGGTCTTATGTCAAGAAAATTATTATGGTTTGTCATGTTTATTGGTTGAGGGTCACAATAGTACTATTCCTGTGTTATGGTACAGTCGTGTCACTTTAGGTGGCACCAGTTACTGGCTAAAGGTGGGTAATCAGTGGCGTAACCAGAGTTATTGGCGCCCGGGGCAGAACATTTTTTTCGCCCCAGTTCAAAAAACTCTCCTCCTGGGGCTCATCCACAATGCATGGAATCAGGGATAGTGACAAAAAGTCTTATACCAGTTGGGACAGGATGAAATCATCTACTGGTTAATCATTTCATTCATAGATGTTGCCACCAAATCCTCTGTATGTAATGGAGCCCCAGCTCCTGAATGTAGAGTAGAGTACTCTTGAATAGAGTCAAAGCCTCTTAATAGAGCCAAAGCCCATGAATGGAGCCCAAGTCCCTGAATGGAGTGCCAGCCCCTGAATGAAATTCCAGACCCTGAATGGAGCACAAGCCTCTGAATGCACCCCAGCTCCTGGGTGGATTCCCAGCCCCTGAAGAAAGCCCCAGTCCCAGAATAAAGCCCTAGCCCCTGAACAGAGACCCAGCTAATAAATGAAGCCCCATCCCTGAATGGAATCCCTGCCCCTGAATGGAGATCCAGACCCCGAATGGAGTCCCAGCCCCTAAATAGAGCCCCACTCCCAAAATGGAGCCCCAGCTCTGAATGGGGTCGCCAAATGGAATCCCTGCCTCTGAATGGAGCCCCAGTCCCAGAATGGAGTCCCAGGCCCTGAAGAGTGCCCCAGTCCCAGAATAGAGCCCCAGCTTCTGAATGGGGTCCCATCCCCAAATGGAATCCCTGCCTCTGAATGGAGCCCCAGTGTCTGATTAGAATCCCCGCCCCCTGAGTGGAGTCCCAGCTCCACTCCTTTGATGCAACCAATAGGATATCTTTTTCAATCACAAGGGAATTTTGGTGAATTGTAAATAACAGTGCAGCACCCTGAACAGCACAATAGGTCTCACCTTTGGAATAATAACACTTAACATGAAGCACGGACTGTATATATTTGTATCTACGATCACTTTAAAAAGTAAAGGAGGCTGGTTCTGTGGCAGGACCTTAAAGTAGATTTGTTGCTAGGCTGCGGCACATTCAAATAATTGCAAATTCCTAACTAGCTGTAAATAAGCTTTAAAATGAGCCTCCGTGACCTCTGCAGTTACAGCCATAACTGGGTAATATATCCTCAAATTTCACAACAGAAGCAGAGAGGCCTGGTCTCCGCTCTCTCCTCATCTTGTGTACCGGCCCTGTGTTTACATGAAAGATTCTATGACATATTGCCATAGAATGTAAAAAAAAAACCAAAAATTTTTTCCAATATATAAACAGTAAAAAGGTGAGAAAGGAGCAGATAGGCCCAATTAAGGACGAAAGAGGGAATTTAGTCACAAATGACAAGGAGAGGGCCGAAGTACTGAACTCTTTCTTCTCCTCAGTATACACTCAGGAGGGAAATGGATTTGACGCCCCTGATAAAATACCTAGTTCAAGTCTGGCACGCTGCCATATTACTGCGGCAGCTGAGCAAAGGAGAGAAAATTAAATAAAACGGAAGAAGCTTCAACTGCTACATTTGAGCATGGATTATTCCACGGTGCCTGCAGCTCCAAAGGGCAATAATTCCTTATTTTAAAATAGGATTGTAAAAAAAAAAAAATTCCCAGTAAAATCTGTTTCTTGGAGTACAGTAACGGTAACAGCACTCTCCCCTCTATGTCCTCTGCTTGCTAACAAACTAAGGATTTCCGGGAGTGGGATTGGTTTATATGAGGGTCCTCACAGCTCTTGCCGGAGTCCAGTCAACTGATGATACCTGCATATTAATCCGTGTCCTGTACTATACGATCAAGAAAGCTTAATAGAAGTATATAAATGTTAAAACATCCAAAGCCTGGTGTCAGGATACCATGCACGGGTGTCCCCAGACCGCATGCAGGTATCTATACGGGAGGACCAAATACGTGACCACACCCAGAGCAGCCATCAGGGGGGTACGGCCGATACTGATGTAAGGGGTCCCGGCAGCCTGGGGGGCCCACCCGGGTCCCTTACGTGACTATCGACCGACGGTGAAGGGCAAGGAGGCGGAGGCCTGGCCCTAGCATCGCAGGTCCCCAGCATTGCCGCTCGTCTGATGTCAGACTGGCCAGAAGTGATGTCACGTTAGTGACGTCACTTCTGGCCGGTCCGGCGGCAGACAAGGCCATGTGTGCAGGTAAGAGGAGCTAGGAAGGAAAGGAGGGAGGGGAGGGATGCAGCCCTGACCAGCCCACCTGAGACCCCTTCAGAGCCCACCATAGACAGTCTCAGATGGGCTGTGCAGCATCTATGGTGGGCTCTGCAGGGTCACTCTCAGGTGGGTCCAGTGTCCAGCGCGTCACTAAGCCCTGCGTCCAGCGGCGCGGTGGGGGGCCCGGCCTAAAGCTGTGTAAGGGGCCCCAAAATTTCTGATGGCTGCCCTGACCACACCAGATAATGCTTATGAACTTAGAGTTTAATAGACATACCGAAATAATAAACATAAGCAACCCCACCAACACCCACCAGTAACATAAAATAGCCAAACTAAATACCAATTGTAAATCACAGACAGACAATAACAGGGTTAGTGAACCTGGGGAGCTACTGATCATGAGACCTCAGGGGAAGGAGTCAGGGTCCAAGGAGGTAACAGGACTCAGGAAACAGGATACAGGTTAGGGCGACAATACTGAGGCACCAGCCTCACTGTGAGAAGGGGCTAAATACCCTCCCAGGCTAGCACCAGGTGGAGACTAATTTCGCTGGGAAGGCTGGGAGGCACCTGCAGGTGAGGACCGGAATTGCAGGACCAAGTTCCAGCGCCACCTGGAGGTGCTCTGGTCCCTGACATCTGGGCACAGTTCTACTTTAACCCCTTCGTGACTGACGACGTACAGTGTACGTCGAAGGGGATGTGGCAGAAATTATAATGACACTTGCATATCTAAAGGTAAGAAACACCACCCTGAGGTAGTCAGTTATATGCAGCACTGTACTGTATGTACTTACTCCTAAATTCAATAAATCCTTGCACACTGGAGTTGGAAGACTAGCTGGCAAGTGCCAGTATTCAGAAAGGATTCTCAGGTGATGTCTGTAAAATATGCTCCTAGTGCATCCGTATTAACTCGCATCTGTTTATATTAAAATTAAAAGCTTTCTATTGGGGTCAGCTGATACCACATGTGACCACTTGGCCGCTGGGGTCACCTGACTTTACATGTGGCCACCTAACTCTGGAGTGCTGATGATCCTGTCTCTAGGTGACCTACATTGAACTCCGCTCACACAAGGTGGCACTTCTATGGTATCCTAATTAGCCGATGGCGAAAAGTTGTCATTACAGCAAGCCAAGCCGGTCTGCAATTTCCATACATCAGAGTAAGAGCGCTGGCGGGTTACTCGCTTATTCTAGCGATTTCCATCTAGAGGAAGCAGCCAGTGCTGCTCCTTACAGTATTGTGCTTGGCTGCTCAGCCTATGGAAATTCTTGCTTTAAATATAGTTTGCTTGACATCCATTTTTTTGTACACTAAAAAAATTGTTTAGCACTGCTATATGAAAGGAAAGATATTCCGACAGACCTTTCCAAACCGAGCCTGAAAAAAAAAAAAAGCTTTGTGTAGAGTACAAACTGAACTACAATTAAAAGGGACATTCTATCAGGTGTTCTTCAAATCCGCCCCAGCGTCTGATGGGTCTACCAGACCTAAGCTGGGCTCCGGTTTGTATAAAAAAAAAAAGAAGGGATTGTCTCAGAGCTTCTACGGGATCACAAACAAAACATAGCAAATTGACTCCTACAGAGACAAAAACTATACACAGCGGAGAATGACAAACTCCCAATATACCGATCGGTGACCAGCACACATTCAGGGTAGCCATTGTTTTATAAAACGTAAAGCCCAATTTGTGGTTCAGCATGAATGATGCCCAATGACTTCAGGGCACCATATACTCAATACCATGCACATTGCAAAAATGGAGGGAGTGACGCTGATGTCATTGCATCAGTGACACTCTCTGTGTCATTTAGGACCACCTAGCGTTGAAGAAGACCCTGTATGTCACGTGACCAAACTCAACGTTGACCCAATCTAGGAGCCTTGGCCTATGCTGGGGAGGGAGATGCTATGGTCCTCTTTGTGCAGTACTGTTCATATGTGGGTTTTCTCCATAGGCCCATATTATTATTATTATTATTATTATTATTATACAGGAGTCATGTCTGTGGTCGTTAGAGTCTTGCAATGCCTTATAAGGCTTGTAGCCCCCAAACAGCTGCTGGACCGTGGTTGCCTAACCCTGCACTAGAGTTTTGTGTTACTTCTATGGGATCAAATATGGCCAAATTAGAAAGGTGGAACTGGCCGGGTTGTGATTATTATACAGGATTTATATAGCGCCCACAGTTTGCGCAGCACTTTACAATATAAGGAAGACATTACAATCACAATACAATTCAAGACAAAATGGTAAGGAGGGCCCTGCCCCTGAGGGCTTACAATCTAAGAGGGAGGAGGAAGTAATACAAGAGGAGGTAGCTGTGTGGGGAGGAATTGTTTGAGAATATGCTGGTTGAGCAGTTAGGTTGAGGTGGGATTGGCTTCCCTGAAGAGATGAGTCTTTAGGGAATGCCTAAAGGCAGTCAGAGTGGGAGATAGACGGACAGGTTGGGGTAAATAGTTCCAGAGGATGGGAGATACTCTACAGAAGCCCCGTAGGCGTGCATGGGAGGAGTTGACAAGCGAGCTAGAAAGCAGGAGGTCTTGAGGTATTAGAAGAACCTTTTAGTTGCAAGCCTGCAGGGAGATAGCTTCTCCACTAGGGCCTTTGGAGAGTAGGCTGCACATGCGCAGAACCACCCTGCCAACTTAGAGGAAGACCATAGCCCCACCACACATAGGCCAAGCTCCTGGACCAGGTTGCCTGCAAGTAAAAGAGTTATAGCTAGCATGGAGAAAGGGGGCAGTTAATATTATGTTACTGAAAGTACTATTACCCATTAATATTTGATCAAGGAGGGTTAACCTTTTTATAAAATATATACTTATGAGTAAATCTTGAAGTTATATACAGATAAAGCATTTATTATCCCGACACCTCCGGCTTTGTTGTCTTTTATCTCCATTTCCCAGCCTATTCAACAAGGTGTTGATGAATGATAATAGACCTGCTACCTCCAGTTTTAGGTTTGTTTTAAATGGCCACAAAGTAAACAGAAGTAGCTTTACATGCAGAGAAGAAAGTGCCAGAATGGTCAGTGACAGCTTTACTGACAATAAATCACTTTTATGGCCTTCTCGCTGACTCAATTACACTTAAAGCGATAAGCTCACTAATGGGCCCCTATTAGCAGTTCTGTCAGCAAGACCTTCTTAACGTCTATGTAAACCCTGGCAAGGAACTTCTCTTACTTGCTCCCTTTAGGTCTGTTAAATACACTAGGGATACACTGATACCAGGTTTTCGGTATTGAGTACGAGTACCAACATTTTTTATTCGACACTCGCCAATACCGAATACTGGAAGTCTCATTAAGGAAGCCGAGCGGCATGTCATGACTCGCCGCCCGACTTCCTGATTAGCCAGGAAGCCGTCTTCATGCTCCCTCACCACCAGGTGACGAAGAAGCATGGGCTTTCTGGCCAATCAGAAGGCCTGTGGGTCGGGTAATGACTCGCCGTCCGGCTTCCTGATTGGACAGCCTCCCGACCAATCAGGAAGCCGGGCGGTGAATCATTACACAATGCCCTGCTTCCTGATTGCTGACGGCTCCATGCTCCCTCGTCGAAAACTTGCCCTAATACTTGGTATCAGCACCAATACCGATATTAGTATCAGTGCATCCCTGAATTATACTTTTGAACATGTTTTGTTACATCCGTTCCATAAGTGCAAAAATACCTGTTGATTTTGACAGACTAATCTTGTGAGCTGATACCTTGCTGTGCTGTCACTAGGAAGGGATATGGAGATCAGGAGGGGGAGGGAGATTAGGGGTTATGGATATGAGAGAGGGTTTGGCATGCAATGGGGGAGATTAGGAAGGATTATAAAGATCAGGAGGGGGAAGGGATGAGAAGGGGTTATGGATATGAGAGAGGGTTGGAGATGGGGAGGGTTTATGGAGATGAAGAGGGGGGGCAGGAAATTAAGTGGGAGATGGGAAGGGGGAAGAGATGAGTGAAGGTTCTGGAGCTGAAGAGGGGTTACAAAAATAAGGAGGGGAGTGGCAGATGAGGAGGGGTTAGCGATATGAAGAGAAGGTAGTAGATGAGGAGGGGTTATGGAGATAGGGAAGGAGGAGATAAGTAAAGGTTTTGGAGATGAGGAGGGAAAATTAAGAGGGGTTATGGAGCTGAGAAGGGGTTACAAAAATAAGGAGGGGAATGGCAGATGAGGAGAGGTTCTGGATATGGAGGGCGGGGA
>NW_017306733.1:497320-498895 GCF_000935625.1 Nanorana parkeri
ATGGAGGAGAGAAGGGAGAGGTTATGGAGATGAGGAAGGGTTACAGAGATAAAGAGGGGTTATGGGGAGGTGAGGAGCGGGGGAGGAGATAAGGGGTTATGGAGAGACGGGGAGGCCTGTGTTTTTGTAACCCTTTAGAAATAAAGTAGGGAGGGCTGACACCACATGTTATTTTACTATATTTGCAGCATGTATAAAACATTGGGAATGTGCATGCATTTCAGAGATGTACAAAATATATATATATATAGATATATCTACAGGTGAAACTCGAATAATTAGAATATCGTGCAAAAGTAATTGCAGTAATTGCTGCAAAAGGGGCCCAAACCCAGTACTGAGTACATATGCATGCTTGTACTTTTCAGAGGTCCGATATTGTTCTATGTACAATCCTTGTTTTATTGATTGCATGTAATAATCTACTTTTTTGAGGTTGTGGATTTGGGGTTCTTGGGGTTTTCATGAGCTGTAAGCCATAATCATCACAATTATGACAAATCACGGCTTGAATTATCTTGCTTTGCATGTAATGAGTCTCTCTCATATATTAGTTTCACCGCATAAGTTGCATTAGTGAAATAAATGAACTTTGCGCGATATTCTAATTATTCGAGTTTCACCTGTATATATATATCTATATATATATATTTTGTTAAGTTTGGCTTGAGATACACTTTCAGCCGGCATTACATGTGTGACAATTTGGTAGAGAGATTAAACCTTGGATTCCTTTTTTTTTTAAATTTAAATTGTAGATATAAAAATGTGGATTCTATGGACCGTGAGGTATAGGAACTTGTCCCGTTTTTGAATAAATTGCTGTAGTTTTTTTTTCTGTTTTGATTCCATTTCCATTTAATCGTTAAATAAACTGTATTGAAGTTGCCAATGGTTGCTTAGTTGTGACTTCACAATTCACCGCATTCTGGTTACCGATCGAACTCTTAGGTGGTAAGTTGCCTGCATGGGGTCAAAATCTTTGTGAGCTGAGCAGGCAAACCTGGCTTTGCTTTTTCTTTAAGGAAAAAAATGTGCCGAGGCTGAATATTGCACTATTGCGCCGTTCTGATATACAGATAACACCAGATGTAGAACCTGCACATCAGTATATGAAATACTATCTACAAAGTATGTAAAACTGTCACATCAAACATTTCAGCGACTTATTGCAATTGCTTGAAATGTGTATTTGTTTTCCATTTTACAATGTGCCGGACACTAATAGTAATTACTCCTAATTTCTATTATCATAATTGAGGATCTCCAGGGTCCCCCTCCATTATCCTGTAATCTGGACAGTGGAAACAGACAGACCGAGTAAAATGAGCTCTGATAAGAAAATGTCCAGCTGCAGAGATAATATGCAGAGTATCTGTTATTAACAGTCCCATAAATCACGGCAAGTACATTTCCAAAGCTGCAAGAGCCACGATTACATCACATCATCATTTGTGGGGCTACAGGACACATATATAAGGAAGAAGATTATCAGCATGTTAATAGTGAAAGGTTGAGTATTACGTACAGAATCTTTAAGCAGAATTCCAGGAACATATAAAAGGAAAGCATCTG
>NW_017306733.1:499052-511989 GCF_000935625.1 Nanorana parkeri
CCATCCCAAAAAACATGGTAATAGCACTAACCAGTCTCATGGGTAACTACAGCGAAAAAATGTTTGTGGAACTTCTGACTCCTTAGTTGTCTCTACACCCCCCCGAACTTGGGCATGGTGCAAACCCAATCTGAATTTACCCAAGCCCACTGTGACCGCCATCCCCCCTCCCATCTCAATCAGTGGAGACAGTTGTGGCGGGGGAATTTCCCGCTCTTTTGTACCGTGAAGCTGCAACTGTTTGGGCCCCGATGGTCTGGCACAGCTTTGAGTGGGCTTGGCCAACTCAGGTCAACTGGGTTTGTACCAAGCTCCCTCCGCACATCACTATTAGACACTAAAGAAGCATAAAATGGATAAGGCTGTCTCTGCGCTTAGCCCTCTTGTAAGGATGTTCACAGGGTTAGACTGACCGCTTTTCTTCATATATTTTTGTTTGTTTCTTTACTATTTTACTTTTTGTGTTTTCATCCTTTTTTTCTATCTATCGCTTTGCCATGAGGAGTGTCAGAGACTGATACAGAGGCAGATTCCGGTACTTGCACTGCTTGTATTAAAAAAAAACACACGCACACACACACGCGCTCACGCACACACACACACGCACTTAAAGATGTATCATTGAATACAGAGCTACATTAATTTTGTTCTTAAATTCTGCCCGGAGCTCAGCTTTAATACTTCTACATGTTTACAGCTGAGATTCAGATATACAGGTGAAACTCGAATAATTAGAATATCGTGCAAAAGTAATTGCAGTAAGTGCTGCAAAAGGGGCCCAAACCAAGTACTGAGTACATATGCATGCTTGTACTTTTCAGAGGTCCGATATTGTTCTATGTACAATCCTTGTTTTATTGATTGCATGTAATATTCTACTTTTTTGAGGTTGTGGATTTGGGGTTCTTGGGGTTTTCATGAGCTGTAAGCCATAATCATCACAATTATGACAAATCACGGCTTGAATTATCTTGCTTTGCATTTAATGAGTCTATCTCATATATTAGTTTCACCTTTTAAGTTGCATTAGTGAAATAAATGAACTTTGCACGATATTCTAATTATTCGAGTTTCACCTGTAAAGCCTACTCACCCAGCCCATTTTTTTGATAATCATTTAGACCCGTACATTAAAGAACAGAATGTGATATTTTTGGGTGACCTCTCCACAATCTTGGTATGCTGCACAGAAAGGAATGCCAGTATGATATTGCTGCCCACTGAGATCCCCCACCATGTAAGAAGTGAAGATTATTTAAGTTGAGCACCATTTGGTTATTTATGCATTTTGGACTTTCTAGAATGATTGAGAGCCGTTCCGAATATCGGGAGACTTCCTGTTTGTCAGCAATGAATACTGCGAGGACAGAATATAAATGTTTCTTCTTTGCCTTTTCTATATACAGACCGCAAGGATGTAAATTCAAGATCCCATAAAATTAGAACTCGTATGTATGAAACACGCAACCGACTTCCTTCCTATAGCAGACACGGAGACACGTTCAGAACGTTTGGGGAGAAGTCACATACAGAATATGAAGTCTCTGTTGGGTAGTTCAGGTTCTGCAGGGACAGCAATGGAAGAACCTTCAGGAGAGACGGTTCCTCGGGTATCAGGGATCCTGGAACCTATAGAAAATCCACGTGACTGTATACATATCTATTTCTTCATAGGTATCATATACAGATGCAAGAAAATGTATGTGGACCCCTTGGAATTAACTGTTTTTCGGCAAGTTGCCATAAAATGTTATCTGATCCTCATCTAAGTCACAACAATAGACAGGCACGATCTGCTAAAGCTGATGACACACAAACAATTAAAATTTTGAGCTCCATAAGGTTTGTTTTCTTTTTATGAAGCCAGTCTGTGGAGGATTTACTCTGATGGTCATTGTCCTGCTGCATCACCCAACTTCTACTAAGCTTCAGCTGGTGGACAGCCACCATGACATTATCCTGTAAGATATTTTTTGCAAACTTGGGAATTAATTTTCCCCTCGATGATGGCAAGTGGTCCAGGCCCTGAGGCAGTGAAGCAAGCCCAAATCATGATGTTCCCTCCACCATATGTCAGCGTTGGGATGATGCTTTGATGTTGGTAAGCTGTGCCCTTTTTGTGCCACACATAGTGCTGAGTATTCCTCCTGAACAATTTAACTTTTGTTTCATCAGTCCACAAAACATTTTCCCTGTAGCGTTGCAATTTTGCCAAGGTGCTCTTTGACAAACTGTATGTGCGCAGCAATGTGTTTGTTTTTTTCCTGGAGGGCAGCAGCTTCTTCCGTGGTGTTCTGCCATGGTGTTCTGCCATGACCAACACCCTGCCTGATCAAAGGCTTACATATGGTAGACTCATGAACAGGGATGTTTGCCAGTTCCAGTGATGTCTTCAAGCCTTTAGCTGTTACTCATGGGTTCTTCTTTACCTCATTGAGGATTCTGCGGTGTGCCTTGGGAATCGTCTTGTAGTAAGGCTAGGGTGATCCGTGACCGCGTGGCAATCGTGCATGAAACCGTGTGGATGGCTGCACGGTCACAGAATCGCACACCACTGCTGATGGTGCCATTATGTTTTAATGGCGCCCCAGTCGCACCAGGCAGATGGCCGCACTACCTGCGCAATTGTGGTTGAAAATGATGCAAAGTGTATGTCCCACAAACAGGTACATGTAGATTTTTTCAGCAATTGCTGCGTGGATAAAACACCATTTAAATTAATGGGGCCACGGTGCAATCGCTGTGTGCAATCATGCACGATCGCGAGCGTCCCAGGATCGCCAATATGTGAACCTAGCCCAGGGGCGTATTTACCGCGAGGCAAACTAGGCGTTTGCCTAGGGCGGCACCTTCCTGGGGGGCGGCCGTAGTCAAACTCCTATGTTGTGAAGAGGAGGGGCGAGCCACAGTACTAAACTGTCTCCATTTATAGACACTTTGTCTAACTGTTGACTGATGGATTCCTAAACACACGGATTGTTTTGTATCCCTTTCCAGCCTTATGCAGATCAACTACTCTCGATCGTATGTCTTCATAGAGCTCTTTGTTGCAAGACATGGTTCACATCAGTTGATGATTCTTACGAACACCAATTTTAAAATGTTTGAGTGTCCTTTATCATTCAAAGTAGCTCTATTGTTGTGACTTAGATGAGGACCAGATCACATTCTAATTACATGCAAATTACTGTAGGAAACCAGTTATTTTTCTATACCCTTGTACACCAGGGACGTGCGGTCAGGGGAGGCAGAGCCTCACCTAGAATCATGGAGGAAAAAGCTGTCGGCTTCAAGTATGAAGCTGACAGCTTTTTCTCCATTCAGATCGACATCTAACAGGTTACAGAGAAGGGAAATCCGCCCCGCTGTGTAACCGGTCATGGATGAAGGGCTGCCTGTTAATTACAGGCATCGCTCCATCCGGCTTTTGACAGTTAGTGAGGGACACACTAACTTGGGGACAGGTCTTCGCCTGGCGGGGCTTCGACTGGGGGGATGGGGATGCCTGACCCGGAATATGAGGTACCACATGTCACTGTTGTACACTACTTTAACTCTGAACATAAACACTTTGTGGCTGCAGAGTTCTCAGGATAACATAGCAGTAATAATATTTAATAATAGTAACAAATTTGTTGTAAGTAGTAAGTTTGTTTTATTTTTAGCTAGAAGGCTGGCATGGGAATACAATCCAACTAAGAACAAATAAGATTCAGCGTTGACATGTTAGTGCTCTCCAGAAAATGCTGCAACTGTGTTACAGGCAAAAAACAACTGCACTGTTTACATCAGTTCTACAATTTTGGAGTATATCTCCACTTGCTGTGGAACCTCCCTCTCATGGTTTAATGTGTGTGTGTGTTAGTTGGAGTGTAAGCCCTCGTTCACACCTGACCGCTTTGTAGCGCGTTCTACGCTCGACGAACGCTCTACAAAACGGTCAAAAATATAAATTGCATTGTAGTCAATGGTCTGGTTCACACCTAGGCATATTTCCGCCCGTCCCTAACGCCCTACAAAAGGCCCACGCCTGAAAAGGTCCAGGTACTACTTTGGGCCGTTTTGTAGGGCGTTTTCCATTGGAATACAGCCAAGTAGCCTTCGGAATCGCGCGACCTTTTTACCACCGCGCGACAGACGCGCATATTACAATACGCCTAGGTGTGAACGAGGGCTAAGTGGGCTCAGTGGAGCTTGAACCATGGAACACACCGCCTGACATTTCTGACTATTAGCATACTGGCAGCCTGTCTTGTGCAGCCGGTGGCTCTAAAGCTCTTGAAGAACTACCACTGGATAGTCATAGACTGTGTTCAGCTCTGGAGATTTAGCAACTGTAGTGACTGCAGACTACCCTTAGGAATTTGGCCTACCCAATAGAGATACTGTAGTGTTTGTTGAATGCTAAAGAGTTAAAGCACCACATAGTTTCTTATCTCTCTTTATAGTTTATTAGTGGGAGCTCCTGCGCTTCAGTTTCCAGACCTGCACAACTACTATGGCCACCGTGAGGGGTTTCCACTGTTGCTGATGGATCTCTAGATCATGTTATACTATGGAGGATGCAGCAGGAAGACCCCAAGGGCCACTCGAAGCTCCGGGAATGGGTGGAAACAGAGCTAAAAACTTTAGCAGAGAGATTTCAACTATAACTTAAACACAGTGGGATCATCCAAAAGGCAACGTTGGTAGAAGCCTAAGGCCTAGGGGATGTCCAGGGGGCCCCAACTACAACCTTCATGCTTCTGCAGTAAACAAGGGGGAGAGCTGTGCACTTGTCTATCCCTTCAAAGGGGAGGATAACATTGTAGACAGTTGCAATCCTTCTGAATGTCAATAGAAGGGATGGAAAGGATGGTAGTGGGGAGGGGGGGGGCTCTGCTACCTTGCCTAGGGCCCTATTCTACTTTAAACCATCTTTGAACTAAAATATCACTTTTGGATGGACTGACACACTTGACGATAATGGAACAATGAGCAGCCTAATGACCACCAATTTGTTGTTACTCAATCCCCGAGCTTGTGTGACCTTTCCTCAAACCTGGTCTTTATTATTTCATGAAGTCATGGGATAGAACATGAAGGCAACATGTTCCTGATTCATTACAACAACCAAATAAGAGATATAAATAGATAAATACGAGGGGCTAAGTGTCCTAAATCTGTTTTCAGCAACTAGAGACCCTCCAGCTACTAGAAGAAAGAGTATGTCCCATGTGAGAGTCACAGTTTACAAAATCCCATATGGTGGATGGAAGGAGGATTACAATATGGATAATGCACAGTTATGCATAGTGCATAATGCATAGTTCTACACAGATCATTCCATATAGCTCAGACTGCAGCAAAAAAAAAAAAAAAACACGGTGCCCACCAACTGGTTATTACTAGCAAAGTACTGATAACCATGAACTGTTCATCACCCGGGGTATGAAAAGTGAATTCTCGGACACAAGCTGCCAGGAGGTATTGTCAGCCTGGGCCACGAAGCGGAACCCACTGGCAGGAACGGGCAGAGGTCCGAAAAACAAAGAACAAAGGGAGCAGTCCAAAGGCGAAGTCAAAATCCAGTCCGGGTTGAGGCAGGCAGCTCGGTTCAAGAACGGGAAGGCAGGCCAAAGAGTCAGCAACAGGAAGTCAGACGAGGGATCAGGAAATGGCTCTAACAGCAAACACAGGAGGCTAGGCGATTGCACCATATAGGTAGAATAACTCAGCAATGAGCCAGGGCTCTGACTGGGATTTATACCCAGTGGGAGCTAGGACCACCCCCTGGTTGTCAAGGCAACCAGGAGGCTTCTCTATCCGGGAGCCAATGGCAAAAGAGAAAAGGCAGAAGGTGTGTGTGCTGGGAACCTCCCCCAGCAAGGCCCACACCTGACACCACTAATGGGCACGGGCGCACTACGCGTGAGTACGCGTGCACCCGCTGCACGTTTCGCGCATGCAACCCTGGTGCAAGGAGTCCTGCCAGGAAGGAGACCCCGTGCCCTATGCCGCAATTGGCAGCCCCGAGGAGCAGTAAGACCCCTGGTTCACTGACACAAGCATTTCACCCAAATTAATTACCATCTAATATTAGAAAAAAAACAAATACTAGTAGGATTGCAGCCATCCGAGGTTGAAGCCACGCAGCCCTGGCATGGAAATAAGACAATTGTCCTTTGAACACAAAGAAATGATCAGATCAGCAGCCAATCAGAGCGTGTGTAGGCTACGGAAGACAAAATACTCCTATGAAGATGGCAATTTCAGCTTTTTTTCAGCCCATAGCCTCTTGTTCTCCAAAGAGAAAGGTGGTGCTGTATATGTATCAGTGCATGCTGACATAATACGAGATGGAACATCTACCTGCCTGCTCAGAAAATTGGGTCAAATTGTTTCACGGTGTGCAACCTCCATCAGGCGTCATTTTTAACCACTATTAGCACTAATACCTGAGTAGGCCTTCACATACCCTTTTGCAGATAAATGTTCACATATAAGAATGTCAGATTTGTATTTCACTGGAGTTCAGTAATATGAGACTTACCTTTAACACACATAAGGCAAAAAAAACTTTATTTAGACAGTTATTATTCATGATGGACTCTAAAATGGTCAGCTATCTTATTAATATGCATAACACAGATTGGTAGGGGACAAGGTTTGTCAAAGATATCCTGATCATCGTGGACGTTCAGGTGGAGCTGAAGATTAGCTCTCCAGGAGACCGAAGCTTCCACTATCTCTGACTATTGTCTACTAACACTTGTTACACGAAATAGTTAAATGGACAGAAATATGAGATATCGCCGATCCTGGATCTGAAGTTCTGCCGGTAGCGGGCTGGTACGGAGACTCTCCATTTGGTCCAGAAGCGTGAGGGTTAAGTGCCTGTAAAGGGGGAGGAGAAGGGAATCCCAGCCTGGAACATGAGACCGCTCAGCTAAAAAAGGAAGGTTTCAGACATAATGATGCAGCCCAGCACACAGTGTGTCTGGATGGGAAAGTCACTCATGGGCTGGGAGGAATCTACACTTTTCCTATAGGGAAGACCTATACCATGCTCATTACTCTGGTCTGCAGGGTAAGTGCTCAGTGCCCAGATGGGCACCAGTTTTTGCTGTTCCTTCTACCTTATCTGGCAATCAGCAGGTTCCTGTCAGCTGAGATGGTGCTCGGCGGTACTTTGTATAGATGCAATAAGTGTTGTTCTAAAGCGGGGTCATTCTTCTGCTGGTGGTACCTGTACGAGGTGCCACCAGGGCGGTGATGGTAGTGTTGATTCCATTAGGTTAAGACTCTTCTCTGGGTTCTCTCGGTTTTGATAGCTGAAGTTATCTGCTTGTCTGGGTGCCAGGAATGACAGATCTGCAGCGTTTAACTCATCATGTGCTGAAGTTGGCAGTTGTTGGAGGGAAGGCAGGTACCTGGACGCCTCCAGGCATCTTTCCCGGTGGCGCTGCCAGTCAGGGAAGGGCAGTGCTCTGTGTCAGCAGTGAAAGTTGTGGACGTTGCAGCTGCTGGGAAACCTGCGAGCTGTCATCTGTCTCTGAGATTCCGATATTCTTCTTACAAAAGGCGCCCATAAAGATTTAACTGTGTTGCTGCTGGAAGGAGCCTGGTCTCTGCATTGTCATAGAGAGGACCCATGATTCATTGTAAAGGAATGCAAAAATCTGCACGGATTCTCCAAGTAACAAATTGCAATGTTCTGTTCTGTGTGGGATTTGTGAAGCTGACTTGTTCAACGTATGACTTCGGAGTTAGGAAGGTGGAATGAACTGATCTCACAGCGGTAAGAAGTCTTCCACTTGTGTATGAGAATGAATGGGGCAGCTGCCACCGTCTCAATTGTTTTATGTAGAAGTTCTACCACTGTACATAGGAGTTTACACAAGACATAGACCTCTGATACTATGCAACAGGCAGAGACAGACGGTGCCAGAGGGGTCAATGCCTTGGCCCAGGGCAGAGAATCAGAGACGCTATGCAAAGCTGTCAAACTGAAGCCATGTGTTCAGGCAGAGCTGAGATGCCCTCAGGCTGAACGGCCATGTTTACATGTCAAAAAGAAACCGATGACAGCGAGAGACAATTAAGATCTGAAGGAGGAAATCCAGATTAGGGGGCAACAAAAAAATGTGCAGTTTCTTAAATAAAGACAATGACTATGTCAGCTTTGTCTTACTTGCCTGACTCTCTATTTTAATTAATCATGAATTAATAGCCATGGATTATTAACCTATATGATTATTATCCTCTGATTATTATTAACCAATATGATGATTATTCTCTGATTAATAATAACCTATATAAATAATTATTATGCACAGATCACTTGCCTAATTAGATAAACATCAGCCATAGATTATCCCCATATATACTGGCCTATAAATGAATCTGTCCTCCATAGATTATTCCCCTATATACTGGCCTATACATGGATGCCCTCCATAGATCATTCCCCTATATTCTGGCCTATACATGAATCTGTCCTCCATAGATTATTCCCCTATGTACTGGCCTATAAATGAATCTGTCCTCCATAGATTACTCCCCTATATACTGGCCTATACATGGATCTGTCCCCCATAGATTACTCACCTATATACTGGCCTATAAACAGATCTGTCCTCCATAGATTATTCCCCTATATACTGGCCTATACATGGATGCCCTCCATTGATCATTCCCCTATATACTGGCCTATAAATGAATCTGTCCTCCATAGATTACTCCCCTATATACTGGCCTATAAATGAATCTGTCCTCCATAGATTACTCCCCTATATACTGGCCTATAAACAGCTCTGTGCTCCATAGATCATTCCCCTATATACTGGCCTACACATGGATCTGCCCCCCATAGATTACTCCCCTATATACTGGCCTATAAATTAATCTGTCCTCCATAGATTACTCCTCTATATACTGGCCTATAAATGAATCTGTCCTCCATAGATTACTCCCCTATATACTGGCCTATACATGGATCTGCCCCCCATAGATTACTCCCCTATATACTGGCCTATACATGAATCTGTCGCCATAGATTATTCCCCTATATACTGGCCTATAAATGAATCTGTCCTCAATAGATTATTCCCCTATATACGGGCCTATAAAAGGATCTATCCCCCATAGATTACTCCCCTATATACTGGCCTATACATGAATCTGTCCACCATAGATTACTCCCCTATATACTAGCCTATACATGAATCTGTCCTCCATAGATTACTTCCCTATATACTGGCCTATAAATGAATCTTTCCTCCATAGATTATTCCCCTATATACTGGCCTATACATGGATCTGCCCCCCATAGATTACTCCCCTATATACTGGCCTATACATGAATCTGTCGCCATAGATTATTCCCCTATATACTGGCCTATAAATGAATCTGTCCTCCATAGATTACTCCCCTATATACGGGCCTATAAAAGGATCTATCCCCCATAGATTACTCCCCTATATACTGGCCTATACATGAATCTGTCCACCATAGATTACTCCCCTATATACTAGCCTATACATGAATCTGTCCTCCATAGATTACTTCCCTATATACTGGCCTATAAATGAATCTTTCCTCCATAGATTATTCCCCTATATACTGGCCTATACATGGATCTGTCCCCCATAGATTACTCCCTTATATACTGGCCTATACATGGATCTGTCCCCCATAGATTACTCCCTTATATACTGGCCTATAAATGAATCTTTCCTCCATAGATTATTCACCTACATACTGCACTATAAACGGATCCGTCCTCCATAGATTACTCCCCTATATACTGGCCTATACATGAATCTGTCGCCATAGATTATTCCCCTATATACTGGCCTATAAATGAATCTGTCCTCCATAGATTACTCCCCTATATACGGGCCTATAAAAGGATCTATCCCCCATAGATTACTCCCCTATATACTGGCCTATACATGGATCTGTCCCCCATAGATTACTCCCTTATATACTGGCCTATACATGGATCTGTCCCCCATAGATTACTCCCTTATATACTGGCCTATAAATGAATCTTTCCTCCATAGATTATTCACCTACATACTGCACTATAAACGGATCCGTCCTCCATAGATTACTCCCCTATATACTGGCCGATCCATGAATCTGTCGCCATAGATTATTCCCCTATATACTGGCCTATAAATGAATCTGTCCTCCATAGATTACTCCCCTATATACGGGCCTATAAAAGGATCTATCCCCCATAGATTACTCCCCTATATACTGGCCTATACATGGATCTGTCCCCCATAGATTACTCCCTTATATACTGGCCTATAAATGAATCTTTCCTCCATAGATTATTCCCCTATATACTGGCCTATAAACATATGTCCTCCATAGATTATTCACCTACATACTGCACTATAAACGGATCCGTCCTCCATAGATTACTCCCCTATATACTGGCCTATACATGGATCTGTCCTCCATAGATTACTCCCCTATATACTGGCCTATACATGGATCTGTCCCCCATAGATTACTCCACTGTATACTGGCCTATACATGGATCTGTCCCCCATAGATTACTCCCCTATGTACTGGCCTATAAACAGATCTGTCCTCCATAGATTATTCCCCTATATACTGGCCTATACATGGATCTGTCCTCCATAGATTATTCCCCTATATACTGGCCTATAAATGAATCTTTCCTCCATAGATTACTCCCCTATATACTGGCCTATACATGGATCTGTCCCCCATAGATTACTCCCTTATATACTGGCCTATAAACAGATCTTTCCCCCATAGATTACTCCCTTATATACTGGCCTATAAACAGATCTGTGCTCCATAGATTATTCCCCTATATACTGGCCTATAAACATATTTGCTCTCCATAGATTATTTGTCTTGCCATGTCTCAGCTGTGTCACATTCTATAGCAAGTGCAGTAGATTGGACCACATTTGAACACTACCTTGTTGTTGGCGGAGATGTTTTGGAATGTGCGCAATCAATCACGCGCTGCGAATGACGCGCTATCACTTTTCCCCTTGAGTCTAACAAAACACAAAAACACACGGCCTGCTCCTGGCACAAAACTGTTCACGTCGATAATGTGTTGGGATATTGTTTCCACCTGCCGCAGGGTTTGTGCGCCCAATACACGCAGAGGATAAAGTCAGATAACTGAAGTATTATTCGGCAGAGTTGTGCAAGGTGCAGTGACCCACCGAAACAAACTGGCAGCCATTATGATCGCTCCAGGCTTATGAAACCGAAGTCTAACAAACATGGAATGTTCTTTTTTTAATCACAAGGCAAAAAGGCAGCAAATGCTATCAGCCAATAAGGAGTTACCTGTAATTCTTGAATGTAATTCTCAGCAACTTATTCTGTATGTATGGACTCTGCACAGTACCACTTCCCCTGTCCTGTATGCCGGGTGTCATTCTCTGTACCTGTTCTTATTCTGTATGTATGGACTCTGCACAGTACCACTTCTCTTGTCCTGTATGCCGGGTGTCATTCTCAGTATCTGTTCTTATTCTGTATTTATGGACTCTGCACAGTACCACTTCTCTTGTCCTGTATGCCGGGTGTCATTCTCGGTATCTGTTCTTATTCTCCATGCATGGACTCTGCACAGTACCACTTCTATTGCCCTGTATGTCGGGTGTCATTCTCGGTATCTGTTCTTATTCTGTATGTATGGGCTCTGCACAGTAACACTTATCATGTCCTCTATGTCGGGTGTCATTCTCAGTATCTCTTCTTATTCTGTATGTATGGGCTCTGCACAGTACCACTTCTCTTGTCCCGTATGCCGGGTGTCATTCTCAGTATCTCTTCTTATTCTGAATGTATGGACTCTGCACAGAACCACTTCTCTTGTCCTCTATGTCGGGTGTCATTCTCAGTATCTCTTCTTATTCTGTATGTATGGGCTCTGCACAGAACCACTTCTCTTGTCCTGTATTCCAGGTGTCATTCTCAGTATCTCTTCTTATTCTGTATGTATGGGCTCTGCACAGTACCACTTCTCTTGTCCTGTATGTCGGGTGTCATTCTCAGTATCTCTTCTTATTCTGTATGTATGGGCTCTGCACAGTACCACTTCTCCTGTCCCGTATGCCGGGTGTCATTCTCAGTATCTCTTCTTATTCTGTATGTATGGGCTCTGCACAGTACCACTTCTCTTGTCCTGCATGCTGGGAACAGCTCGGCTACCACAATGATAAATGAACAGGGAGAAGCTTATGTAACTTTTCGCTGGATATACAAGAACTGGAACTACGCGTCTCTCTGGGAATATAAACAGACAACCTCTAGTCTGAGCACAGCAGTGACTTGCAGCGATCTCCACCTAAACTCTTCGTATTGTCTTCCTGGACAGAACTTTGGCTTTACACTGGAAAACTGATGACTTATAATGCGGCGATGCAGGTGCATGAACTTTAACATACATTACAACAGAATATCCATCTACCGCGTGACAGCTAACGTGTGATTGGCCAGCTCAGAGCCTCATACTGTATAGAGCAAAGATCGTTTTGTATCATATCAAAGATTTATAGGAACATTTTTAAATGCTGACTGAGCAATATTTAGAATGTAGATCAGAATTAGCACATGCAAGACATCAAGGTGATCATTCATACATATGCGGCTGCCGACGGTCCAAGGTGCCCGAGGCTGTTCGGATTTTGCCGGCATTTATTGTGCAGTCGTTTGGTTTGTTCATTTTCATTGTAGGTGGAAGTGGCACCGAAATGTCACTGACAATCTGCTTCTTAGGATTACTGGACAAGAAGTTGGCTGGATACGGATAACATTTCTCTATATATCATTCTTATTAAAGGAGAACTATGAGGGGAGTGCTTTTCACTCACCTCATAATTCTAGCCGACCTGTGACAATGAGACTGTCACAGGGCGGCTCAGTAGATCGGGAAGTGAGCGAACA